>NW_028153676.1:0-28299 GCF_964211835.1 Anser anser
GGGAGGGGGAGGGACAGGGAGGGAGAGGAATGGAGAGAGTGGGAGAGGAAGGAAGTGGGAGGGAGAGGGAGAGAGGAGGGGGGAATGGGAGAGGGAGCTGCCCTGTGGTCATTTTCAAAGAGCAGTGACAGGACACTCTCCAGTGCAACAGGTTAGGATGGTGAAGATGGCAGTAATGATGATAATTTGTCACCATGTTTTCTACTAGTGCTTTTGATCAGGCCCAACATCCCATTCCAGTCCTCATTGGCTGTTCTTGTTTCTGATGTTGCTGGTGCTGGCTGGAGCATGCCAGCAGGGGCAAGTGTTGCAGAATGGTTGTTAAGCATCTCTGCACATAAACTTTTGAGTAACAATTGTCAAGTAGTTACATTACTGTTGTTTTCTTGTACCTCGTCTTTGGTTTTCTCTAACATAAAAATTACAAATAAAGAGCTAAAGAGGGGTGGGGAAGATGTGTAATTCTCCTGCCACTGGTAGTTACCTCCCATGAGAACCCATCATAACAGCATTATTGGAGTTTGCAGCTACAAGGCCAAAAGAATTAGAACATGAACAACAGCAGGAGAACAGCAAGGGAAATACTGCTACAGAGTCTCTGGAAAATGCTGCCTCAGCAGCTTAAGCGAAAGTTTACAAAGCTGCAAATAACAAGCCTTTAGATGGTTGTTTTTGTTTTTATCATGAGTTGTCACGGGAATCAGATGCTTCAACATAGGGAAAAAGGAAAAAAAAAAAAAAAAGAAGGAATTGCTAAACAACAAGGATTTGGAATATGAACCCTGTGGAAGAAAAGTCTACTTTGGTCTTCTTCAATTGTCTTTATGAGTGTGTTATGGCACAGGCAGTTCCAGAATCAGCTGATATCAAGGGCCTGGTGATATTAAAATACTTTAATCAGTCTAAAGTATTTTAATATTCTTATTTATATGTAACAATATTTTTGGAACCTTGTAAATAAAAATGAAGTTAAAGAAATATTATTTATATAAGGTTGCAATGGAATTGCTTTGGTGTCTCAAAGACTTCTTAAAAAAAAAAAATTAATATTTATATAAATCATTTTGTTCTGCCAAAAGTTAAAATGTTACTTCTAGCAGCTTCATCTTTTTTTTTTTTCCTCCATAAGCTTTTTTTCCCCCACAAGACAAAAAGTATTCTATTAATTATTTAAGTATACACATAAACACAACATAAAAGAGAGTTGTGTTGTTTGTTGTTTTTTTTTGGGGGGGTGGGGTTGGTTGTTTTTGGTTGGTTGTTTTTTGTTTGTTTTGTTTTGTTTTCCAAGCAGTTTATAAGAAAATATTTTAAAATATTTGTTTGAAGAGGATGGTACAAATACTCTGCACCAGAAGACTAAGCTAGGTATCATGAGGGATTTGATTAGCACTTTTTGATGAAGACAGGTTGATATGTAACATTATGCCTCATGTTTAAAAATAAATAAATAAAATCTAAAGCATATTCTTGAAGAAAATATGCTAGCTGAATGATGTGTATACAAAAATAGATTGTAATTTCAAAAATCTTAGGAAAATGATGAACACCTAATGTCTTAATGCAAATGCCTCCAATAAAGCCCTGAGTTTTCATAAAGCCAAGCAGATTTCAAATGAATTCAAAATTTGTTTAATTCTTTGGAGATGAAGCCTACTGAAAGTTATTTTGAAAAGGGAGAAAAAAACAAGTAACAACAAGTATTAAGTTTCTCAATGTGTTTATTTTTATCTCTTCCAAGGGTGATCTTAGTTCAGAGTGTTGTAGACTTGGTTCCATAACTGTGTGTTGAACTCTGTTCTCAATTTCACATGTATTGAACAGGAGTACTAGAGAAAGGAAACTAGTTACATAGTTGTGAACCAAATATTCATGGTGTCAAACATTTTTTGTTTGTTATTTTGCCAGACATTGAGAATATCTGGCACCTATGAAAACTGGGCTGTTAACATTTGTTTGAGTGTTTGGTATAGGACAGCAGCTAATTTCCTCTAATTTTAGGTGGTCAGGTTTCAAAACTTTGGCCACAATGAAAATTTCAAGGCTGATCTCTTATTTGTGCTGTAACTGTCTTAAAATGACAATATCTTTATTTATAGGGTGGCAAGCATAACTGCAACATTTGTTAGCCTCCTCCAGTTGAACCTGTATGTAATTTATTGAATTTGTATGGTAAACATGGTAAACATTGTCTTTTGTTTGGGATTTGGTAGCAAGCTGAAAAGTTAAGCAGTTTTAGTAAAAAAATAAATAAAAATGTGAAAATCAAATTCCTTTAAGTAGAAATCAAGCAATAGTTCAATATCAAACTGCAAATAACATTCTTAGTGTTACATACAGAAAAAGTAAACGAATATCTCATATGCATGTAATTAGTGCCCTGGAAAATGTGTATATGTTAAATCTCTCTCAATATTGGTAGTTAAAAAAAAATAAAAAGGGAGAGAGAGAATTTTTTCCATTCCAAAATTAGGAAATATGTTGATATCTCTCATCTTCTGTTCTGGTAATTACTGATTTACTGTTGTCTATCACTACTTTTAGGAACAAGATTGGTTGAGCAGAAGATTGTGGTTAGAAACAGGTCCATATGTGTGTTGACTTTGCAACCAGTCTGTAGTATAGAAGGATTCATACCGACTGGGACATTTCTTTCTTTCCTTTTGCTCATGAGGATATTAAAAAGGTTATTTATTTATTTATTTATTTATTTTTGCTTTGAAGTGAGGCGAGTATGAAAATCCATGTCCGGTTTTGCAATTTAGAAAAGATGATAAAATCTGAGAGCTTTCAGAGAAAAAATGATGAGAATAAACAACAGAACGCTTGTTCTTGAGAAATATGTACAGATACAAACGTAACAATGTATTTTAGATTTCTTTATCTTTGGTGTGTGTGTGCATAAATATATATACATATATGTAATTTTGCATATAAATAGTAAAATAACTGGTCATTCTAAAGTTTTAAGTTTTCTACTTTAAACATAAAGCCCAATTTCTATCCACGTGTTTTATTTGTATAGTTCGAAAGATTAGATTCTTGTGTTTTTGTCCATAGAAATGTTTGTGGTTATATAATTTTGAAGACATTACTTTTTAAGAAGGATAAGTCTCAACAAACTGAGAATCTTTAAAACTTTTTTTAAGATCTGAGGCCCAAGTAAAAATGGAATCCTTATTTGAAAATCTGTTCAGCTGTGTGTTTGTGAAATACACACAATAATTCAAGCGCTGATGCTAAAATTATAGACACATGCACATAAGGTTATTTGCTATAATATTTCTCTTTCATGCAGTCAGCAAATGGAAAAGGAAGTTGTATAAAGCTTGCTTTATTTTGTCATTAGCAAAACAGTTTGTGTAGCTTTAACAAAATAAAATAACATTGCTATATATCACTAAGAAGACACTAAGGAATAATATACATGGAGCAGCAGGTGTTAAGCTACTGATAATATGCCTTTTTTGTAAATTGCTCTTGTCTGAAGAAATTAGGTTGGCAGAAGAAAGTCTATTACTTCATGAATATATAATGACAGATTAAATACTGTTACCTCTTTGCTACAAAAGTTACAAAATCTCTTTGTTCTAAAACAGACTTCTACTGAGAATCTCTGGAAGGCTTATCCATAAAGACTTATGACTGTTTTAATTAATAAATGGTACATTGCATAAAGTTCAGAATCTTGAAACATGAAAACACTACATTACATATAATAAATGGATTTTTTTAAAATTGAAAACGAGCACAGATTAAGATAACTTTTCTTATTATAGTTTCACTTTCACTTCTAACTACTGTAAATTCATTCCAAAGCAGGGGGACTACAGCACCTTAGAAAGGGACAAGAAGAAAACAAGAAAGTACTTCTAGTCCTGCCAAAGTTAGATGAATTTTTTTTTTGTCAGAACCATTTAACAACTCATTTCTTATAATGATTTGTCTTTTTAAAGTCATGAACTCATAGATTTGTTTCCTTTTTTTAATGAATTTTATGTGTGTTGCTACAAGTGTTTATTTATAACCATAAGCTACTGTTCTGAGCGCAATATTGTGGCCCAGAGGGAACTGTTTAAAAATTAATAAGCTTGGAAGAAAAACAAAAACTGAAAAACTTATGGATTATACCGGTTTGCCATTCTGCAGTCACTAAACGCTTGCCTCAAAGTATCTTCTTAAGCTGCTAAATTTTGCATCCATTGACATAATTCATTTCTTTCTAATATTAAATCACAACGTGAATGAATTATAGAAAGAGGTAATTGACGTTGTTGTGCTTAGATATCACGTGAATGTGGATCCAAATCTCACTTAGGGACAATCTTCACAATGGTGCCTTACTTTTTGGTCTTTCTCAGAAAGCTAAAAAATTATCTTTAGAGAGATAATTATATTTTAAAGATAGTGACATGACAAAATAACAAAAAAAAAATTCAAATTTGTCGTGACAGTTCTTTTTACTTGAGTAAGAGTAAAATGTGTAGTGAAGTGAAGGAAATGCATAGTTTTAATTTGTTAGTATAATAAACTCCACAGTAAATTAATTTATGGTGTCCCCTCAGGTTTGCACCCAGAAGTCCAGGAACATGTTTGTTTACTCTTTCAAATTGAAAACTATTGATTTCCTTTAGGAACTCATCCTTGTTGACTGTGAATTAGTCCATTTATTTCACATTTCCATCAACATACATGTTAATACAATATATTGTATTTTTTTCTCTTAGCAAGAAGCTCTATTTAATTTTAAGTTACTCACATCAACTTCAACTTAAATATAGATAATATACAATATCTTTTCCACATTCTGAAACATAAGAAGTTTGATGATGGCCAAAACTATCTAAATACCATCTAAGCTGGGTCTGAGGGCATGCTTGGTTAATCATTTGTTTCAGCAGCAGAGCTTGCTTAAATCCTCCTACCTTTCCTCACTGTCCATTCCCAAATCTGTGATATGCCCTCAGCACTGTCAATATATCTGTATGTGATGAACCAGCCTGGAATTTGTTCTGGGTTAAAACTAAATCAGATAACAAACAAGCAAATGTAGCCCTCCATGCCTTTTTTTAAATCCAGGTGAATTATCCAGTCTGGGTCATCATACTGCCCCAGAAGGAATGAACTCATCCTCTTGATTGGGAAGTTTGAGAGTAGAAAGTAACTGTAAGCAAAAACTGCATAAAACAGGATCTCTCATGAAACCTTGACTTATAACTCCTCACCAACTCGACTGATCAGGCATATTAAAAAAATGTTTCATGCAGGCAGTACTACTAATAGTTGCTTTCATTCAGAAATACAGGAGAAGATGAATTGTTCAGTTCTTACATAATTTCATGGGTATGAAAAATATTTTGTCCTTAACTTAAAACAAACAAAAAATTATTTTTTTCCTTTCTAGGACAATATTCCAATTGTAAAACCAGACGTTAATCTAACTACACACATTCTCTATTTCTCCTGTTATATCTGTGCAGATATAAGCATGAAATTAATGAAGCTGGAAAGATCAAGCAAGCATTGCTGTGTTCTAACTCCCTGACACATTCTTTCACCTGGAAGAAAGGAATCCTGGGTTCTGCTCCTAGCACCACTTATAATTTTGCATTAAGCAAAACACTGGATAAAATAGAAAAATAGTTTTAGGTACAACTACGACAGTGTCAATTTTCAAAGCCTGTATTGCTGGGGGAGTGGGAGTAAATTATATGTATCTGTCCCCTCTGTAACTACCCAAAAGGAGGTTGTAGCAGGGAGGATGTCAGTCTCTTCTCCCTGGTGAGAAGTGATAAGATGCAAGGCAATGGGCACAAGTTGCACCAGGGATGGTTTAGATTATCATGATATCAGAATTAAATGATATCAGGGATGGTTTAGATTATCATGATATCAGAATTAAATGATATCAGGAATAATTTTTTCAACAGGCTGCCCAAGGAGGTGGTGAAGTTGCTATCCCTTGATTTATCTAAGAGGCATATGGATGTCGCACTTAGGGGCCTGGTTTAGCAGTGGACATGTAGTGTTAGCTGTATGGTTGGACTTGATAATCTAAAAGGCTTTTCCCAACTGAATTACCTCTATGATTCTATATTGGGTGCACAAACCCTGAACAGGAAGCAGTTTTTCAGGCTAAGAATGATTGCTCTGAATCTAAATATATTATGTTAAAAAAGGAGAAAGTAGATGTGTGTGGTTTGTTTTTTTGATCCAGGTGGGTGGATGAACTCCATTCCTTGAGCCACCTCAAGCAAAGGGACTTAAATCCTCATTGCTCAAATCTAGTTCTAGCTCTGTTAGAGACTGACTGACATGCAATGATGGACATACCACCTGATTCAGTGCTTATCCCATTGTTATGGTGCCTCATTACCCTCAACCATAATGATTCTTCTCATAATCTTTAACATAGTCAGCTTTTAGCTTAGTTTTTGTTTTGCTTTGCTTTCTCTGAGTTGAGTTGCCTGGGGTTTTGAACTGTCACCAAAATGCCAGGCTATGTTCTTGCAGATACAAGCAGTCCTTTCTAAATCCCCTTATTTCATGATAGTTTGAGGCATGCTGCCACAGAGGCCTGAATCTCTTCTACAGCATCTCTTTGAGCCTGAGATATTTATATAATATTTAAGGATGCTTTTAGATGTATATTTATAGTGCATCCTAGATAAGAGTTCTTACAGGAAAGATCTCTTAGAGTACTCTTGCACACAGTGTTGCAACCACAGGGACAAAGGTTAAATAGTGAATATACTACACTGACAATGCAGAATCACGAGGACTGGCAATTAAAGATATTTGGTGCTTGTGCTATCCAAGGGAGATGATAGAAAACAGAGCAATGGTTTCAGAAGCCTACTCAAGACAGAAATTTAATCACATTTTTCCAAGTTTTTAGCACTTAGTCAAATGCTCGTGATTTTTTTTCTCCCACACATTTCTAATGAAAACTGTTCCAAAGATCACCAAACCCATTAACAAAATAAATGTATTGAAAAATATTTGATAGAGCTAAAAATGTATTGTAGGATCTAATTTAATTCTGACAAACGGCAAAACATTTTTTTCTCTGACTGAATGTCTGAAAATTTAGATTGAGCAATTAGAAATAATAAACTGTTCAAAATCTGTTAAATGACAGCCTTTAGAAAACTCAGTATGGATGTTAATAGCATGAATAATAGAGAATTCTCAGGTGTGTATTTTTTTTTTTAATTGTTTATTTTTTTCTACTGTTATTGAGCTCTATATATTATCTTATTTTTCCTGATTTACTTCATTTACTTGCGAAATACATCAATTAATTTGAAAAAAATCTGCCTGGCAGAGAAGGACCTGGGAGTACTGGTTGATAGTCAGCTGAATATGAGCCAGCAGTGTGCTCAGGTGGCCAAGAAGGCCAACAGCATCCTGGCCTGCATAAGAAGCAGTGTGGCCAGCAGGTCTAGGGGGGTGATTGTCCCCCTGTACACGGCTCTGGTGAGGCCGCACCTTGAGTACTGTGTCCAGTTTTGGGCCCCTCGCTACAGGAAGGACATGGACGTGCTCGAGAGAGTCCAGAGAAGGGCAACGAAGCTGGTGAGGGGTCTGGAGAACAAGTCTTATGAGGAACGGCTGAGGGAGCTGGGATTGTTTATCCTGGAGAAGAGGAGGCTCAGGGGAGACCTCATTGCTCTCTATAGGTACCTTAAAGGAGGCTGTAGAGAGGTGGGGGTTGGTCTATTCTCCCACGTGCCTGGTGACAGGACGAGGGGGAATGGGCTAAAGTTGCGCCAGGGGAGGTTTAGGTTGGATATTAGGAAGAACTTCTTTACTGAAAGGGTTGTTAGGCATTGGAATGGGCTGCCCAGGGAGGTGGTTGAGTCGCCATCCCTGGAGGTCTTTAAAAGACGTTTAGATGTAGCCCTTAGTGATATGGTTTAGTGGAGGACTTGTTAGTGTTAGGTCAGAGGTTGAACTAGGTGATCTTGGAGGTCTCTTCCAACCTAGACGATTCTGTGATTTTATCTCTGGTGGAAAAAAAAAAAAAGACGCTGATTACGTTTATTTTGCAAATGAATGATTTTTTCACTGATGAGTCAACTAGACAAACTTAATTAATCTTGAAACGTGAATTCCCCTTCTCTAGAATTCCTCAGGTGAAAGATAAGTGAATTATTCATTACACAATGCAAATACTCACAGTATATTTTTGGTTCTGTTTGCTTGTCAGAATATGACCATTGGTCTTACTGTTGCAGCTGTATTTTCATAAATCTGGGATATCTTGCTCTCGAGGAAAATGAATGTTTTGCGAATTATAGCTCTGTATCTGGAAGTTGATACATTAATGTACCAGAGAAGAAACTGCTACTAAAAAAGGCTATTTTGAGCTACATTCTTTATACTGTTTAATTTGCAAATATGCTAGAAATTGAGGTAGAGAAAACATGAGCCTATTTTCTATACATACATGATTATTTTTTATGCACAAGTTATTATTCAAATCAGAATGCTTCTGGAGCTCCATTTTACTTGCAGTGCAGCCCTGAAGAGACCTTATGAAAAAGCATTGATTGATCAGAAATTATATTCATGTGATTGTGTCAGCTCCTTGGCTCAGAATCAACTAAACTAAAGCCTGTAGGAAGTGTCCACATCTTATGCAGTTGGTATGCGTGTTGTCTTCCAAGATCCTTCCCTCACACTCCTTAGATACAGTTCATGGTTTGCTAGCACAGAACTATTTAGGTTCTCAAGGAGGAAGCCAGTATTCAATCTAAGGCTACACCACTGAGACTGTTAGTAATATCCAAATAATCTGATTCAGCTATACCTTGTTTTATTGTTATCATTGCACTGAATTACTGAAGTAGTATTATTCCTTAACACAAAGTATAATACAATTGATAAATAACTGACTAAACTAAGGCAATTGACTTGACTTTTTTTTTTTTTAATTGTCCCCATTATTAGAGGGATTTGGAAATTTTCACAAGCTTGAGATAAATGAAGAGGTACAGAACAATAGATGTACCTCTAGATGTACCTTTCAGTTTTGCTGAAAAACAGTTAGTAAGAATAACTATTTTCATTGATTCTTCCATTTATAAGACATCAAAGACAGTAAGTGATTCTCTCTGAACACAGGTATATTTACCTCTGTATACTTGACTTTGCAAGGTCTTTCTGTACAGCAGTATATTAGAAATACTTCACAGTTGCAGTCAGAGATGTAACAGATGCCAGGAAGAAATATAATGTAATCTGCTGTACAGAATCAGGAGCATATGAGAGCACTGAGAAGAAGAGTAAGAAGGCAAGAGCAGCAGATTCTTAGAGCCCAGTGCTATCAAAGGTGCTGAATATCTCAGAAATGAAAAAGCAAATTTCCTTTCCTTTTCCTTCTTTCATTCCCTCCTTCCCCTCCATTCCAAACATTATCTAACTGGAGTTTCTACTGAGCTGAAGAGAACTATATGAATAAATTGTATATTCTGTAAGTAGATTCAACACAAACTTTCGTTAAGATATCATAGAAAAGATTCAGGTTTGAATTAGTAAATGTGGCTACTGGAATGGAACAATAAATATAAAAACAGAAATAAAATGTGTGATATTTTGTTAATGGACGATCGTGTACGTTTCCTCTACAATATTCTGTCACTCCATAAAACAGCACTCTCCATTTTTTATAAGCCCCCTTTAAGTACTGAAAGGCCGCAACGAGGTCTCCCACACAGCCTTCTCTTCTCCAAACTGAACATGCCCAGCAATCTGTCTGTCTTCATGGGGGAGGTGCTCCAGCCCTCTCTGATCATCCTTGTGGTCTTCCTCTGGATCTGCTGTAATAGGTCCACATATTTTTTATGCTGGGGGCCCCACCCCAGGACACAGTACTCCAAGTGGGACTTCACAAGGGCAGAGTAGAGGGGGACAATCACCTCCCTCGACCTGCTGGCCATACCTCTGTTCATGAAGCCTTCTGGGCTGTAGGCACGTACTGCTTGCTTATGTTGAACTTTTTGTCCTCCAGAACCCCCCTTCTCTACAGGGCTGCTCTTGATGAGTTCTTCTCCCAGGCAGTTCTCATCGCTGGGATTGCCCTGATCCTGGTGCAGCAACTTGCACTTGGACCTGAGCTTTATGAGGTTCGCATGGGCCCACTTTTCTAGCTTGTCCAGGTCCCTTTGGATGGCATCCCTTCCTTCTGCTGTATCAACTGCACCACTCAGATTGGTGTCATCTGCAAATTTGCTGATGGTGCACTCAGTCCTACTGTCAATGATAAAGATATTAAACAGCAGTGGTCCCAAGACAGATCCTTGAGGGACACCACTTGTCACTGGTCTCCACCTGGACATAGAGCCATTGGCTATAAGTCTCTATGTGCAGCTGTCCAGCCAATTTCTTATCCACCGAATGGTCCACACTTCAAATCCATCTCTCATCAATTTAGTGATCAGGATGTCATGTGGACTGTGTCAAAAGCCTTACAGAAGTGCAGATAGATGACATCAGTCAGTCTTCCATGTGTCACTCCATCATAGAAGGCCACTAGCTTGGTCAGACATAATTTGCCCTTGGTGACGTCATGCTAGCTGTCTCAGATCACCTCCTTGTCTTGCGTGTGCCTTAACATTGCTTCCAGGAGAGTCTGTTCCATGCTTTTCCCAGACACATAGGTGAGGTTCATTGGTCTGTAGTTCCATGGCTACTTCTTTCCACCCTTTTTTAAAATGGCAGTAATGTTTTCATTTTTCCAGTCTCCAGGGGCTTTGCCTGACTACCATAACTTTTTTAATATGACGGAGAGTGTCTTGGCAACTACATCAGCCAGTTCCCTCAGGACTCTGGGATGCATATCATTGGGCCACATAGACTTGTGCCTGTTCAGTTGCATCAGGTAGTCTCAGACTTGCTATTTCCTTACAGTGCGAGGGACTTTGCTCTCCCAGAGCATGCCTGATGATTCAGGGACTGGAGTGATGTGGAAAGCCTGACTGCTGAGTACATCAGCCTTCTCTATGTCTGTTGTTACCAGTTCTCTCTTATTCATTGGAGGGGGTACACTCTCCTTGACCTTTCTTTTCTTTAACCAGAATTAGGTGCCTGATTAACTGTGCCACAGGGCAAAAGACAATACTTTTTTTAAGGAATGAACAGTCAGCCCCAATTCCCTTCATTAAATATGTCATTTAATTATGACATATCCATCACCATCCAATTCATATTCAAACAGTTCCTAGATGACCTTTCTGACACTAGTTACTGTGCAAATTCTGGCCAAGATTAAGTTCCCTATTTCCTACAATGAAGACTATATCTATATACAAACTTTATCTTATCAGAATAGTTCAACCAATTAATGGAAAAACGAGTAAGGTACCTTATCAGGGACATAGCATACCAAAGGTGTCTTGCAAATTGCTCTGTAAATTCCCCAGGGAATCAAATATTATAATATTGGAAACACCGAGATCTAGGACACATATGACATTCCTGACTGCTTTTCCCTAGAAGAATGGAATTTTTCACGAGACAGATGAGACATTCCTGTACACAGGAAAAAAAAGATCTGAACTTTGATGTCACAGCGCAGAAGGTGCAGAATAAAAGTCCTCCAAGAATAATAAAAAAAAGTCAGAGCTCTAAAGGTATCTCATGCAGTTACTTCTTCTGAGGAAGAAGGACATGCATTTTTGAATACTGTGATTAAGCAGAAGAACTTCTGTAAAGAATGCACTTATTCTCTTAGAATGTATTTACTGTCTCCTAAACAGTTCTGTAGTTTTAATCACCAAATAATTCCAAGAACTGAAAGCAATAGGACTGCAGAGGAGCTTAAGTGTTTAAAATCTTTCATGAAGATTCCATGTAACTAGCACTGAGCTGTGGCCTACCTCAGTAAAAGTATCACTGATGTTGTGTCTTTGGGCAAGGCTGATGTCCTTTCCAGTTTCTACTAATTGCTAGAATAAAAACACCATATTTTATTTCATGTGATACTGCCCAGTCAATTCTAACTGGAAATAATTCCAGGTTTCCATTCAGCAATTTATGCAGCAGTCAGCAATGTATGTAGACACTTCAGGATTGTTTTCTATTACAACAAAAAGTATTTTCAACTAATAGAAACTGTGAGAGGCACACTGTAGTTTTCAGCAGATGCATTTTCTGATAACACAGTGATGAGGTTTATAGAATTTCATATTTTTAAAAGCAGTAACTGTAGTGCATTCATTTCCTACTGACATTCTGCAATGCCATAGCAGATAAAGATCTTTCACAGTTTTCATTACCATTAGGATACGCTTCTTCATATTACTATTTTTTAAGATAAATATTTTCCAGTGTTTTCTATCCTTTACTATGTCATTCTAGACACTAGAAGGTGAAACAAAAATAAAATTTGATCAGATTTCATGGTTGTATTTTCCATAAATTCCTTCCTTGCAGAGAGCTCATCTCAAAGTCTCTGGTAGTTAAAAGCCCAATGAAATGCTTTTCAAAGTCATTCCATGTATAATTATTTTTTTTTATATTGTAAAAGCAACTTTTCAGTAAACTTCTCAAAGAAATGAGGAGAAAGAGAATTAATAATGACAGTAATATTCAATTTCATGTTTGGAGAACTTCCCTCATTTTGAAGTAGAACTTTCCTTCTTGAGATTCAATTATTTTGAGGTCTAAAGTATTAGAAATGTGGTAGAACAAAACAGAATTATCTGTAGATTAATTATATGAAGACTCTAAGAAGACTTTACGAAGACTCTGTCAAAGCCTTCATGAATTTTAATGTATCCAGGAATTCTTCTCAGTACTATGCCTGATTACCCCAGTTGTTCCCTGTGTTTTTAAAGGGGTGGGTTACATTCAAATTTTGTTATGGATGAAAGAAAATAATACATATACCAAGCCAAGAATTCATTGTTAGCCCATATAAAAAGTTATAATTCCAACTGAAGTGCAACAAGCAGTACAGGTATAACAACATAGTTCAAATTAGAACAGGAAAAAACTCATTAAAAATAATACCTTTAGAATTATTTAAAATAAAACAAGAAAAATCTTTCTAATATCTACCCCTTTCCATTGGCATTGTGCTCACACTTCCAGCGTCCCAGAAGGTCATAAGGCCAATAGATGTAGCCTTTTTTCAGTTGAGTGGTGTCAGGGTTTCACAGCATGTCATCCACATCCTCAGTTCTTCCCTGGGAGAAATGCAGTGCTGCTGGTTAGGGTCCCCTCCTCCTCAGTAACAGAGGCTACTTGGATTTATTTTTATGTGTTTCCTCACCCCAAGCTGCTCCCAGCAGGGTGAGCACAGCCTCCTCCAGGCTCAGTCCCACCCACCCCATGCACCCCCACCTAGGGACTCTAGTTTGCTGAGCAGTTACGCCTTGGCTTTGCCAGACCCTTCCCACGCAGGCACTGGCAGAAACCGCCTCAGGCAGGGGAGGCAGCAGGCACTCAGCCCAGAGGCAGGTGCTCGAAGCAGCTCAGCCCAGCTGCAGCCAAGGGAGCCCAGGCCAGCCCTGAGACCTCTGCTCACTGCTCAAGGCACAGCCCTGTAGCAAGAATAGTAGAAGTCGTTACTGGGCTGTATATGGGATTTAGAACATTTGAAAAAAATAAATCTACCTATTTCCAGTCATTTGCAATGTACACTGGATATGAACCCAGAAGAACCCAACCCAGTTGTAAATAAATTCTTTTAAGCTTTTCTTTCATATAGTTACTGAGGTAAAGTGATTTTCTTCTGAAATTTCTTTTTCTGACCGAAAAAATATAGCTATTTCTATCACGTGAAAATTGTCATAAAAACTGTCTTACTTCCTTAAAAATGATTGATATATTAGAAAAAAAAAGGGGGGGGGGGGACTTTTACTTGAAAGCTACTGAGAATAGAAGTTGACTTTGAAAAAGTTATTTTAAGGTGAAAAGGAAGGAGAACAGTGACAAGATCAAAAAAAAAAAAAGTGAGTTCTGTATAAAAAAGACAATTTACTAGGCTTTTATACAAAACTCACAAGCAACCTCTAACAGTTAATCTTGTCACTGAATCCATTATGTTTGGACTGTATAAAAAAAAATCTGTTTCATATTTACATTTCATGCACAGCTTTACTATTAGAATCAATGTCTGCTTTTTGCAAGAATAATTTGGAAGCAAGAATAATTTGGAAGAGCATGTTTTCCGTGCAGCATTTTAATTTTCAGTTTCAATTTCTGTTTTCCATTTTAAAAATCCCTCTCCAGCACTAAGTAATTATTATGCTGTTGTTCATTAGTAAATACTTGCAAAAAATATTTCCTAAGAATTCTAATCTAACTGATACTAACTCTTTAGCAAGTAATGTCTTCAATCTATATTTTTTACTAGCAAAGCATCAGAATAGAGCTAGATTTTCTAATTCTGGACACCATTATAACAGAATGGTTAAAACTTAATCTCTAAAGGAACAAACAGACTGACCTAGGACTTTTGGGAATCTGTTTAATAAGAATAAGTGATTAAGTACTCTAAACATAAATTGTTTGATGGTTGTTATACTCAGATAAGCAACTTTGTTTCAGTTTTGTATCTTGCCTGATTTAAAGCAAGATATTAAAGACTGTGATGCTTATCTTTCGTGTGGTACCCTCTCCCCTTTTTCATCAAAACCAGACATTCCATCTTGGAGTTAAAAAGCCTACTGTTTTTGTTGGTGGTGGTGTTTTTTTTTGTTGTTGTTGTTGTTTTTGGTCATAAAAAGCCCAAACAGCTCTATTTTTAATTTAATGTAATCTAGTCATTATTATATTCAAAATTTCCACATTCATAATAATAATTTCCACAAAACCTCAAAGGGTTAGGCCTCAGATCAGTGGGAAATCTACCAGCAGAAGGAAATTCATTGTGCTTTCACGTGATATTTACCTTCTCTTTAAAGTTCAGTGAAATATGCTGAGGGAAACCTCAGAATTGGACTCAGAAAATATTTTGGTGAAGCCAATCTCCCTATTATAATCTAAATTAAGCCATAAAAATCAATTCCCACAGGATATTGTGAAACTAAAAAGTATAAATTACATCAAATGAATTTAGTGAAATCTATTGCTCCATACCTTTTAAAAATGAAGGTATAACTAGAAATTTTAACTCAGTGGATACCAAATGCAAATTGTTGAAAACTGAGGGAGAATACACTGGGGAAAAAATGATTGTCTAACTATTTTTATAGTCCTTGTCTATATTTCTATAGTCCCTGCCTACCATTGCCACAGTAAGCATAAAATATTTATTTAGATGGATATTTGTTCTAATTTCATATAACCACATCTAAAAGTTATATTTATTTTCTCAAAGAATTATGTCCCAAATAGCATAAGATTTAATCTATAGTCAATAAATTCAGTAATACCAACAGAATTAGCATGTATTTGTTCCTTATGTATTCATGTCATTTAATCTATTTTTTCAACCAGAACACTGAAATATGAAATTTAACTGCTTTAAAAAAAAAAAAGAAAAAAAAAAAAGAGAGAGAGAGTAAGAAAAGAAAAAAAAAGGCAAAAAGTAAATTGAAAAGTAGACTTTACCATGTTGAGCTATATTCATTAATGGCTCCAAGAAGAGCTTTAAGAAAAATATTTAAAATAAAAACATCATTTTTTGAAGAAAAAATGTCCATGCTAATGTGATATCACTAGAGAAAGCAAGTTATATGAGTTAGAAATTATTTTAATCTCTTTTAATTTGTTTGTTTCATGCTTGTCTATGTTCCAGGGTTTGAGGAAGTAGACTGCTAAGAAAAGAAGATGGCTTTCTAATAGAAATTTGAGGTTAAAATAAATAAATAAATAAATAAATATTTCTGTCCTAGTTAGGATTTTCAAACCAATTCCTATTGAGCTTTATAATAAAAGTCATTCTAAGAAGATTTAATCAATAGCATGGAGCAGCCAAAAAAGTAAGAAGATTGAAACTTAATTCACAAAAATTTAGCAGAAAGCAATGAAATTAGAAACCCCAATTCAATAAGCATAGATAAATTAGCAAGCTGTGCAGTCTTCTAGGTTTATATTAAATCCAAAACACATAGAACACAAAATAATTTTTAAAGTCTAGTACAAAAGGAATGTTCAAGCGAAGATGTCATGATGTTCAAGCAAAGATGTCCTTGCATTCTGAGATATTTCCCAGCTTCTAAATTTTCATCCAACAGAAAGAAGAAAGAAGAAAGAAAGAAGAAAGAAGAAGAAGAAGAAGAAGAAGAAGAAGAAGAAGAAGAAGAAGAAGAAGAAGAAGAGGAAGGAGGAGGAGGAGGAGGAGGAGGAGGAGGAGGAGGAGGAGAAGGAGGAGAAGGAGAAGGAGGAGAAGGAGAAGGAGAAGAAGAAGAAGAAGAAGAAGAAGAAGAAGAAGGACGACGACGGAAGATGGAGAAGGAGGAGGAGAAGGAAGATGGAGAAAGATGGAGAAGGAGGAGGAGAAGGAAGATGGAGAAAGATGGAGGAGGAGGAAGGAAGGAAGGAAGAGAAAGAGAGAGAGAAAGAGAGAGAGAAAGAAAAAGAAAGAAAGAAAAGAAAGAAAGAAAGAAAGAAAGAAGAGAAAGAGAAAGAGAGAAAGAGAGAGAGAGAGAGAGAAAGGAAGAAAAAGGAAGAAAGGAAGGAAGGAAGGAAGGAAGGAAGAAAGAAAGAAAGAAAGAAAGAAGAGAGAGAAAGAGAGAAAGAGAGAGAGAGAGAAAGAAAGGAAGAAAGGAAGAAAAAGGAAGAAAGGAAGGAAGGAAGGAAGGAAGGAAGGAGGAAGGAAGAAAGAAAGAAAGAAAGAAAGAAAGAAAGAAAGAAAGAAAGAAAGAAAGAAAGGAAGGAAGGAAGGAAGGAAGGAAAGACATTTATTAGTTAACCATCGAGCTCTGAAAGCTGGTTGGTGGCAACTCTAGAGCCAAAAAGAAAACAAAAAGTGTCCGATGGACTTAAAAGACTGGCAATAACTGCTGCAGAAGTTCTCTAAAAAGTAAAATTATCACTATTCTGGCTGCAGAAAATGGTATTTTCAGTAGCATCGCTGACTAGGCAAGAGAGAGTGTATTTGGCTGGGAGCTATGTTTAAAGTAAAAGAGACATCATATGGACATCATTGTGATTGATTCTTATAGCATGCTGGATCAGCTATAGGCTTGTACTTCTGACGTTTCTGATTTGTATGCAAGCAAAATGCATTTTTGTCCCCCCAGTATTAGCTTAAACTTCAATACAAAATATTGCACATTAGCAGGAAGTACAGCTCTACCTGCCAAGCACAGTTAAAAATTATTCTATAAGAAATGTTAAACCACTTTTCTTGACATAGCATTTGATGTACTCTAATGTGCAACAACTATTTCTGCAGCTGTGAACTACATAAGTCATTGTGAGGGCTGGTAATACTGCATTTTCACAGTAGATAAACACAAAGTGTTTTTGAAGCAGGTGCTGGTGCAGTTATACCAAAGTGGAGACAGTTGTAATGTTTAACATTTTCTAAATTCCCATGCTGAATGTATTTGCATACTGTCCTCAGTAATACATAAGTCAAGTTGCTGATTCAGATAAAAACTGTTGTGTGTCCATACCTAGTCTATCCTACTAAGCTTTCTACTTTTAAAACAGTGCTGTCACTATTTTCTATATACACAAAACAACTAAAAAATCTGAATTAAATAAGATTGAAGACATTAAAATACCACATATTTCTAAGAAATCTGTTGAGCAGAGAGTTAATTATCAGCATATAGTTCAAGCCAGTACAAGTGATGTGTCTTTTTTGATTTGACTAATTAAAAAGATGACATTTATTTTCTGTGCAGAAACTATTTTTATTCCAGTAATATTGTGTGTTTAGATTATTTTTTATATTTATGTGAGATTTGGAATAACAACATTTTGGTCAGTAAGGATGGTGCTAAAATAACCACTGTGAATGCATTACAGGTTCATATAACATGCATTTCTTCTTGTATGTATGTCGATTTAAATTTTTCATGGGGGTTTTCCCTCTCTTCTAAATTCTGAAGGTACAGTTTCACTTATAAAATATTTGATCCTGTATATGCTAAGTATTTTGATTCAAATCAAAATACAAATCAGATGGAGTGCTACAGATTACCTGTATTCATGGATGATTTATAGATATATACTGCTAAAATTAATAAATACATTCAGTAATACATCTTTTTATATAGTATTTCATCTTTTGTTTTTTTTTTTTCTTCTTGTTTTTTCTTCAAGTGTAATTTGACTGCCTTAAAAAATAATAATAAGTAAACTTATCAATCTCTCAATCTCTTGTCAATTCAGAATTACTTTTGAAAACACTGCGTAAGACAGCCAGAAATATTATTCTGACAATCCCTGCATCCCTGAAAGTTGTCTGTAAGAGCTGTATTAAGAGCTGCCATCAGCTCTGGATCAAAGTGAAGCAAAGAAATTTCCCACTATTATTGAGATAAAACCACCAATTTAATATATCTTCTAAAATAATTTTTTGCTTTCAGATCTACTTTCTGGACTGTCAATATTCTGATATCAATATCTGCACAAAAAGAGTTAATTTATAAGACTTGTGTAAAAGGTATTTAAAGAATCACATATTCCTTATCATTCTAGAAATTCAATACAACCTTTTCCTAAGACATTCATATTTCGTAGCCAACTTGGAGTCTATCTCAAAGTACAGTGAATGGGAGTGTAAATTAGAGTTAATGCTTATGGAAGCATAAATTGAGAGGAAAAATCTAACACTTTCAGATCATGTTGGTCTAGTAAAATTTCTAGCCTGTTTAACTATACAGAATTAGGAGAGAAGAAAAAAAAAAACTGCCTATGAACCATTTCAATTTCAATTTTAAATGATCAGTTATTAAGAGGAACATGTGTATCCAAATGAACTTGTTTCTGTTTTTTACAGGTTATACCAATTAAATATTATACCAATTAAATAGTGGTATACCAATAATGATATACCAATATACCAATAATGATGAATGATGATGAATAATGATGAATGATGAATAATGATGAATAATGATGAATTGTATACCCCCCCCACCCCCAATATCTTTGATCTTTCTATGTAGAAAATGTACCTGTTTCATCACTTTCTTATGGATTCTACATTAAAGTATATTTTTGAAGCCAAATGCAAGAACCAAAATAGTAAAACTAACGCTCAGGCCTTCCAGATGCAAAAAGCACTTTTCTTCATTTATCTGTATTGTCAACAGTTTGTTTGACCTTTGAAATATCTGTTTCAGTTCGAGTTTTTGGATAATAGGCAATAATATTTTCTTAGGTTTTACTGCAATATTGCTATTTTCATACAAGATTCAGATATGCTCAACTATGGCTCCACTTAACACTTTTAAATACGTATATGATTAATTCAGCCAGCCAAATTTCAACAGTATTATTTTCACTTTCTCAGTTTTTGTGCTGGGAAAAGGCTTATGAAGATAACTTTACAAAGGAAATGTTTGCTATAAAGCCAATCTGTCCTGGAATCATAGAACAATCAGTTTGGAAAGGATCTCTGGAGATCACTTTTTCTTACCTCCTGCTTAACACAGAGCTAATTTCAAAGAGCAGGTTGTTCAGGGCCTTGCCCAAGGATGGAAATATCACTGCCTCTCCAGGCAACCTGCTTCAGTAGTTAGGCACTCCAATTATGAAGATTCTGTTTTCACAAAATCCGGTCTGAATTTCTCCTGCTGCAATTTGTATGGATTGTCTCTTGCCTTTTTGCTGTGGACCTCTGAGAAAAGTCTATCCTTCAGTATAGCCATCAGTTGTTTTTGTTGTTGTTGTTGTTGTTGTTTTTTTAAGTTAATATGAGTGTCATCAAAATTAAATTAACCAGGCCACCTTCAGATACATCCTATCCAGTCCAGTATATGTGGGCATGTTCAGCTTAAGCACTCAGACCTTAACTTGACCATCCTTTATTGTGGGCTGTACTTTTCTACCAAAACATTTTTACTAAGCATGGAGATCTGGAATGCATGTATAAGGGCCCTGAGTGCAAAAATACGCTTCATTGTCCAACCTTGCCTGAGTCCCCATCGCTGTACCCTTGGTCTTTTAGGCTCAGTCCTGAACATCCAGTGTTTACTTGAGCTATACTGTGGGTGCATTCAGTCTTGTTGCTCATTGGTCCTGACTTGCTATCTGGGCTGCAGTTTCTGATTGAACTTGGAGCTGACTCTTTACCAGTCCTACCCAGGTATGTTGATCTGCACCCTGTCAGTGAAGACTCTGTCTTGCCAGTGAAGACAATAGCTTGGCTACCAGATGGTCTTCCCTCATGGAGATGCCCTGCTCTTGGCACTGCCTGACACCCTGAGCAGACCTTACAAGTAAAGAGGGCACTGAATACCTTTTCTACACCCGTAGTCACTTGGTCACAAACTCATCTGACAACAGAACAATTTTTTTCTTTTTTTCTTGGACCGCCTTTTTAACAGATGACATACCTCTAGATGTCTTTCTAGATGTCTT
The DNA here is from genome assembly GCF_964211835.1 of Anser anser. Lineage (NCBI taxonomy): Eukaryota > Metazoa > Chordata > Aves > Anseriformes > Anatidae > Anser > Anser anser. The sequence goes on from NW_028153676.1 coordinate 20,497, forward strand.
GACCTTCACACACTTTGTCCATTTCAGCTTCTGGCAAGCTTTGTTTTTTCTTGTATGCGTATCTCTTCTAGACCCTCTTTTTGTGTTTCAGCTTACTCACAAACTACCTAGTCAGCCAAGCTGTGTTTCTAATATGTCTGCTCATTTTTCTGTGCCTCATCATAGACTCCTCTTCTGCTTCAAGACTGTCCTTGTCTTTTTTGGCTCCTTTGCCCTTTGGGACGATCTCCTGCAGTGTTCTACCTAGCAATTTTCTGAGGAAACCAAAGTTCAGTCTCTATACTCCAGGGTTTCAGGGTTTATTCCTCTACTTTTCTTCCTCACTTCCCTCAGGATGTAACATCTCATGATCACTGCAGCCAACACTACTGTTAGCCAATATACTTTTCCCCAATCAATTATTTTTTACAAGTCTCAAATCATCAGAACACCTTCCAAATGACACTCATCTAAAACCTGTAAAAATTGTTCCTGATACACTTCAGAAATATCCTGTATTGCTCTTACTCCACTGCATTACCTGTCCAGCAGATGTCAGGGTTTTTAAAGACTTTCCTGAGAGCCATACCTACAAGCTGTGATTTCTATTTCCCCAAGGAACTTTGTCTAGGGCATTTCTCTCTAGGTTAGCGGGTCTTGGCAGAAATGTTTTCACCTCAGTTTGACAAGAGGATTTCAGTTCTTTCTCAGCTGTCCTCATTCCTTGAATAGAATGCCATGGTCATAGATGTCCATAAATTGCCTTCAACACTAGCTGTGAAGCCAGTTGTTGATCCTACCTGAGCCTTTCCACTTGACCAGCAAAAGTGAGGAGAAAGAACGTGCCCTCAAAAGTTACACTTCACCTCTGCCCAAGACTCCTGTAGGTTTTTTTTTTTATATATATATATATATATATCCAAGGTCTACCATGGTAGTATAAGCAGTGTCTGTGTAGATGAGCAGTGAAGGGAAGTAATACAAAGGCTCAACAAACATCAGGAGTGTGCATAACACTGAACACCCAGCCCCTGGAAAAGCATCAAGGTCTGATCACCAGGTGGCAGCCTCCTTCGCCCGTAGAAGAGAACTTCTGACTTCCCTTGTACATTGTTTTCTGTTTGTGGCACTGCTTCTGACATGGATTAGGCACAAGAGGCAGGCCCCAACAGACCCTTTTTCACTTCTTCTCTTGCCAGATCTGTAACTGTTCTTCCAATGAACATCTGCAGGTGGCCAGAAGTGGTGAGATTCCATTCTCTGTTTGGTAAGAGCTCATCCTTCTGCTGGGCCTCCCCGCTCCTTCTTCATGACATAGGACTTGGGCTTTCACCTCTGCACAGCCTCTGTAAAGAGAGAAACGTCTCCTTCCCCTCATCTGTGTAGATTCAGATCATCAAACAAGTCACATGCTGAAATCTTCCACTTCTTCATCAGGAAATCTGCTTGAAATAAGTATTGTACAATTTGACAGCTCCGTGTGCCTTAAAATCATCTCCTTAAAGGACTAAGAAGCTTCTAGTAAATTTCTGAATAACAAAATAAATTATAATCACAGTCTGTGTATATTATAGCTTTTATTCCGTTTAGTGTTATTAGAACAATATTTCAAAACAGTTGTTTTTCAAATTTAATAATGAAATATTTAAGTGCAAGAAAATAGACATGAGAAAATATGAGAAAAACTAGCAAAACTATATAACAGAATCTCAACCCTGTGCCTTTTTCAGTTATTTGTTTTATGGAAGTATGAATTACAATTACTAACCTAAGATACAGCCTAATTTTTTCCTGGTTATCTGTAAAGTAATAAAGGACTATTTTTTGGTTCCACTGTAGATATGGCTTGATCTCTCAGAAAGTTGTCATCTCACTCAGGGAAGAAAGGATCTTGCATTATCTGTTAATAACTGTGACCCTTCTATTTTTCTCAGCATGAAATCTTGTGAAAATAGAGACAGTATAAGATTTCATGGCTATTGACTTCAAACTCTGCTTCTATCTAATGCCTAAACACTAGGTCCTAGTCTAAATATAATATTTCTGATCACTACAAATCTCTGATTCAGAACACAGCAATTTTTACACCTATTATATGAGCAAATGATACCTGTTAGTGCCAGTCATGTTAATCACATTTGATCTTATTAACCATATAACACTTTTCACAACTCTTCATAGCTTAGATGCAGGCAATCATCAATATTTTGTTCAAATGTAACATTTATTTCTTTGTTTTGTTTTGTTTTGAATTCATCTAGAGTGAGATTTTTTTTTATTATTTTTTTTTCCAGGACAGTGAGAAAAAAAAAAGAAAAGGAAGCTGAAAAATAACAATTGTAACATGGCAGCATTACAGTAATTAAGTATTAATGATAATTACGGTACACTATAGAAGCATATATAGCAAGCTGCAACACTGGAGATTTAAAGTTTATCCCTTTTTCTGGTGCAACACTGAATTATACTGACAGCATCTGGATATATTGCAGAAATGTAATTTCTTGGTTATTCTAGTTTGATGGTAGAAGATGCAGAGATATTGGCTCAGCAATATCCGCCAAACTCTCTCACTCTCCACAAACAGCCATGACCTGGAATCATCCTGGAGGTGACATTTACTGTCTTGAAATATAAGATGAGCTTTTTACAACACTCAAGCTTTTGCTTTATTACCTATGAACAGTCATACTGTTAAAGTGACCTTTTTTCCCCTCTGGTTCTTGAAGATAGGGGAATGGATTAATGCCATTTTGGACTTCCTTGTGTGTCTCTATATATGTGCTGGGGTGGTAACAGGAAAAAGGCAGAACAGAAACATCTGAGCAGATGAACAGGCCTTTCAGGGTAAACAGGGGTTCTGCTGCTTATTCGAAATATTACTTCTCTTTTCATTTCATCCAAGCAAGATAAAATATGAAATGCCTACATGTTTAGCTAGAACTAAATTGAAATGCTAGCACTAGCCAGATGAGAGTCTTGCTGTCTAGAAGAAAAAAATTATATATATTTTTTGGCTGCTTTTTTAAATTAAGATTCTTGTTTGACTAGCTACACTGTGGTTCAGAGGAGGATGCACTAACCAAAAAATACGTTTTCCCCTTTACTTCCCTACGTTGGGCCTCTTTTTTTTTTTTTCCTTTTTTTTTTTTCCTTTTTTTTTTTTAAGTATTTGTTCTGTGGAATAAGTACAGTCAAAAAAAATAAGAAAAAATCCTAAGACTTTTAATGTGATCCCACCATTAGACTACCATGCAAGATAGATAAGGACTAAAGAAAAGTGTCTTTAGAGAGGGTCAGACAAAGTCATATCCTGTGGGAAGAATGGTATTTATCACTTCCTATTGATTTTCCTACATCCCTACAGATCAGGCAGACAGCTATCTTATGCAGACTAAGCCCTATTCAATTCATTTTTTTCTCTGTAGACCTTCTAGAAAAAGTGGATATTTAAGTTTGATCTCCGTTTGTCCCTTCTTTTCACTTTAAATTCTTAAAAATTGAGATAGTGTAACTGTTAAGCTCTAAAATAAGCATATTGTAAGAATCAATGTATTTTGTTAACTAAAAGGTTAGAGACTAGCAAGATACCAAGATAAATGCACAATGACTACAACAATAGAAATATAAATTAGTGAGCAGAAAATGGTTTTGCAGGTTAACATGAAATGGAATGGCACTGAAACATGACTGCCAGAACAAGCTATGACCTCTGTGGTAAAAAGATGTCTTTTTCTCAGGTCTGCTTTTTATTCCCTCTGTTAATAAATATGTAGCACTCAGCAGAGTGTGATCCCACTAACTGAAGGCAAAGTTCATTTTTCTAAAATTATCTCTGATGGCTACTATATACTATGTTTATTTTTAGTCTTTTATTACCCGCTGGATGGCAATTGTCAGACATTAGATAGTACCTGATACTATAAAATTAGCACTCAATAGTAGTAAATTGAAACATTTTAGAACCACATTGTGTTATCTGGCTTGTTTCTATGTAGTGTTGTATGTATCACAGCACTGAGGACTTCTTAATGTTCACCTAGCTAAGAAAATTAGAAGATAGCTTTAAACCAGAAATAGTCTATATATGAACTGAAAGGTATCATGGAGGTCTTTGACAGATGGTGATTTTTCTCATAACAACGTGGGTCTGATTTTAAAATCATATGTACAAGAGCTCTGTAATAAGTACTAATTTTCTAAAGATTTATTGAAAAAAATCTTAAAAGTCATATGTGTTTTGGATAATAACAAAACCCAAGAATTTCACTAATACCAGAGCATGAACTGACTACCATATTTTCCTGAAAAAAAATAGTTAAGAAAACAAAAAGTAAGTTAGGTCTGAGTCTCAAAGAACAAATAACTTCAGTACAATGCTGTAAAATAGACAGTGAAGAAACAAGTAATGAAAAATTACAAATTACTTCCATTGTTTGTCAAGGTAGCTGGAGAATAAATTACTACTGTATTCAATAATTGTTTGAAATAAAAATTCCTATATACCAACTACACATTATATTCCCAAATATGGCATATCTACAGTAGTTCCTACAAATATAACGTATTTGAAGTTGAGTCTTGATGCAATCATGGTAAAATGGGATTGTTAAAACATCTGCAACTATGTGGGAACTGATAACTGGAATTTATACTTGAGAATGTAATGAGAGTTGACACCTATTTGTGACATGACTGTATCATAGATTGCCTGCAGCATGATAGCATCACCATTTCTAGCAGGCAAAGATGTATTTTCTGAAGGTGAAAATGTCATTTAAACAGTTGATACCTTTCAGATAGTCTAAGTTTGATGCCTTACACAATTCTTGCTTTTTCAAAATAAGTACACACAACTTAAAATTCTGGATAAAGAAATAATGCCCCTGTGATTATTAAGTCAAAACAGACTATACATTTGCAACAACACACATGGCCATTTCTACAGGAATTTGATTTGTAGTGGCAAAGATTCATAATCAAATAATGCTGCAAGTCTGTGCATAATGATTTCACATCCTGAAGATCTGTTTAGTTTATATATCCTATAAATTGAAATAAAATCCCTGGATGTGTTTGTTTGTTTGAAATCTTTTTATTTAGACAGGATCTTACACAATTGAATCCTCTTATACAGTACAATAAACAAACAAATGAACAAACAAATAAATCATTTCCAACCTGCTCCCATATGAGAAGTAAAGAACTATATGTTCACAGCTGTCACTGAGAAGGAAGTTTGAACATAAATTAAAAGTAATACATAGATGGAAATTCAAATGCTATTTTAATTTATATTAGGAATTATATTAAGAGTGAATAAAACCTGCTCTTCCCTTCAGCTGCATTTTTAAAGATTAAAATGAGGTCTTCACCAGCTGCCATACCTTCATTTTCCAGCCTTGAGCTATCCTCAAATCAGTAGTTTGTTAACAGAGCAAATTCTTATGTTCATAGAGTTGTGTTAACTCAACTAATCAAAACTTATTATTTCCTTTTCTTTTTCTGAAACTTTCCTCTTTTCAGTCTTACTTTCTTTCCCTCTTCTCTTTCCATACCAATATCATCTTAATCACTCTGCCCATTCATCTTCTTCCCATTTTTGCATTTTTACCTCTCCCTCATGTTCATGCTAATGTCTGTCAGAGAGCAGCAGAGACAGGTGGTGCTCCCTACAGGACAGGGAGCCAGGAGCCGAGTGCAGTAATGCAGCTGGCAAGGCTGGGGCATTGCTAGCCAGGACCCATCCCTGTACAGACACACATTCCAATGTGCCTCTGTAAACCCAATAAAATTACAGCTCTGCTGTTTTGCACAACCTTCTAATTCCTATTTGTTTCCCATGCTGCATGTATTGTGGACATGCACTTGTGCTAGATGACCAGTCATGGCACTTTCAGAAGGGAAGTATGAGAGCTGTTCCCCCCCAACAGTTTCTCACTGCCTTCCCTGCCACGGCTTAAGCCACCAGTCACTATCCCTCATAGGACCTAGTCTGACGTCATTCTCACTTAGGACAGCAAATGCATCGTCACAGATGTTCTTTCATTGCTTTAACAGTGTATCCCATCTCTTCTCATCACTCCCAAATCCTCGGTGTCTCATGATCAATAAATAAAATAAAATAAAATAAAAATAAAATAAAACAAAACAAAACAAAACAAAACAAAATAAAATAAAATAAAACAATAAAATAAAATAAAATAATAAAATAAAATAGTAAAATAAAATAAAATAAAATAAAATAAAATAAAATAAAATAAAATAAAATAAAATAAAAAACCTACTTGCAATATGAGCCATTCATGGACATGCAGGAAGCGTGTGCTCCTCCTGTGCTTTTCCCCTGTCCCAGCAGACTGAAAGAAAATATATCAGAACTTCAATGTCCTTCACCCAGCCCCCAAGGCTCTGCAGTCACTCTTGAATACAGTCCGAGCAGTATTTTGGTACTTATGAATAAACAGCAAAGGTTCACAGTCTGAAGTCAAGATGAGCTTCAGTAGTCCCTCTACAGCTTCTGCGATCTGTGACTTTATAAGCCACAAGCCTCATGAGACAATAAATTGCTCAAGAACATGGGTGTCTCCATTCCCTGCAGAAGAGAGTCCCAAACCCTAATACTGCTTCCTCTTAGTGCCAATATGCTGTCCAGGTCGAGGTCCAGCTGACTTCAATGTGGCTTTGAAGGGGCTTGTCCCTCCTTGGGATCAAGGAGAGGACAGTTTATCTGTGTCTGTGACGTAAATCAGTAGACAAAGAAGGAGATTCCCTTGTATTGCCAGAAGTCTTATGTTTCTAGACTCCCACTAGAGCCTCCAGCCTCTATGCAGCAGTGACATTACACTGAATCCTCTTGTGCTGAGGTCTTTTCAACACAAAATAGAGAGTAGCTTTATTGTTCAGCATTGCATGGAATGGAAAGTTTTGAAGACTGGAAGGACTGAATGTCCTCACTGCTGAGGTCTTTCATAAAACCTCCTGCTTATCTGTTTTCTGATAGAAATAACATGTATCTTACTTCATGGAAGAAAGGGACTTAGCTGTGTATCTTCAAAAAATGTTCGAGGCAGCAAATCCAGAATGGATTGAGATTTTAAATAATACTGTTTGTCCTGGCTTTTCTGATTGCCTTCCCACTCTTTATGTGGACTTTTGCAAATACATTCCTTACTCCTTTGTCTTTTGATTGGGATGAATCAGATATGGAAAACAGGATTTTAAGAGTTCAACAAAGGTGATGCAGTGTTATGGCAATTTCTTAACTGAAACTTTGACTATTTCTATTTCACCAGTCATTAAACGTCTCCTCAAATCTACCTAATTTTTTTATTCTCCTCTGGTCTCATTCAGTCTGCTGCTGTCTCCCAAATGCACTTCCTTCTCTCTTTTGTTGCTTCTGTTTTACTCACACATAGGTTAGAGTCCCTTACTTATACATTATGAACTCTTGGAAGTTTTTTTTTGGTTTTGTTTGTTTGTTTGTTTGTTTGTTTTCCTAGGATTAACCCTTCCTGTCCATGTGATAAATGCTTGCACCTTCATGCCCCCAACAGAGATATCCTTGAAAATCAAAATAGTTATGTGCTATTTAGGTATTGCATTGAATTCCAATAGTCAATCCATTTTTCATTTACAGGTATAACTTGTAGTGACTTCAGTTCTATTCTTAGCACTCATTGGCATTGCTATTTCTCCTGTCAGCAGGGGGAAACAGGGGAATCCATTTGCTAATGTCTAAAGCCCTTCTGAAAAACATTTACCTATCCTTTTCCTGTGTTGCCCTGAATGTCAGATAGTCATTCACACCAGTTAAAGTAAATG
>NW_028153675.1:0-62500 GCF_964211835.1 Anser anser
CTTTCTGCCATCAAAAAGTGCTCTCAGCGGAAGCCTTTGGGTACACCTGAACTCCCTTGGGGGAGCCTTTACGCAACCCCACACTCAACAGGACTCTGCGTCTTCACTCTTTCCTAACAACCCTAAACATAACCCTAACCGCAACAAGAAGCTGAACCCGAGTTAGACCCGAAAAAACACGTACGGTGCCACTTTCTGCCATCAAAAAGTGCTCTCAGCGGAAGCCTTTGGGTACACCTGAACTCCCTGGGGGAGCCTTTACGCAACCCCACACTCAACAGGACTCTGCGTCTTCACTCTTTCCTAACAACCCTAAACATAACCCTAACCGCAACAAGAAGCTGAACCCGAGTTAGACCCGAAAAAACACGTACGGTGCCACTTTCTGCCATCAAAAAGTGCTCTCAGCGGAAGCCTTTGGGTACACCTGAACTCCCTGGGGGAGCCTTTACGCAACCCCACACTCAACAGGACTCTGCGTCTTCACTCTTTCCTAACAACCCTAAACATAACCCTAACCGCAACAAGAAGCTGAACCCGAGTTAGACCCGAAAAAACACGTACGGTGCCACTTTCTGCCATCAAAAAGTGCTCTCAGCGGAAGCCTTTGGGTACACCTGAACTCCCTGGGGGAGCCTTTACGCAACCCCACACTCAACAGGACTCTGCGTCTTCACTCTTTCCTAACAACCCTAAACATAACCCTAACCGCAACAAGAAGCTGAACCCGAGTTAGACCCGAAAAAACACGTACGGTGCCACTTTCTGCCATCAAAAAGTGCTCTCAGCGGAAGCCTTTGGGTACACCTGAACTCCCTGGGGGAGCCTTTACGCAACCCCACACTCAACAGGACTCTGCGTCTTCACTCTTTCCTAACAACCCTAAACATAACCCTAACCGCAACAAGAAGCTGAACCCGAGTTAGACCCGAAAAAACACGTACGGTGCCACTTTCTGCCATCAAAAAGTGCTCTCAGCGGAAGCCTTTGGGTACACCTGAACTCCCTGGGGGAGCCTTTACGCAACCCCACACTCAACAGGACTCTGCGTCTTCACTCTTTCCTAACAACCCTAAACATAACCCTAACCGCAACAAGAAGCTGAACCCGAGTTAGACCCGAAAAAACACGTACGGTGCCACTTTCTGCCATCAAAAAGTGCTCTCAGCGGAAGCCTTTGGGTACACCTGAACTCCCTGGGGGAGCCTTTACGCAACCCCACACTCAACAGGACTCTGCGTCTTCACTCTTTCCTAACAACCCTAAACATAACCCTAACCGCAACAAGAAGCTGAACCCGAGTTAGACCCGAAAAAACACGTACGGTGCCACTTTCTGCCATCAAAAAGTGCTCTCAGCGGAAGCCTTTGGGTACACCTGAACTCCCTGGGGGAGCCTTTACGCAACCCCACACTCAACAGGACTCTGCGTCTTCACTCTTTCCTAACAACCCTAAACATAACCCTAACCGCAACAAGAAGCTGAACCCGAGTTAGACCCGAAAAAACACGTACGGTGCCACTTTCTGCCATCAAAAAGTGCTCTCAGCGGAAGCCTTTGGGTACACCTGAACTCCCTGGGGGAGCCTTTACGCAACCCCACACTCAACAGGACTCTGCGTCTTCACTCTTTCCTAACAACCCTAAACATAACCCTAACCGCAACAAGAAGCTGAACCCGAGTTAGACCCGAAAAAACACGTACGGTGCCACTTTCTGCCATCAAAAAGTGCTCTCAGCGGAAGCCTTTGGGTACACCTGAACTCCCTGGGGGAGCCTTTACGCAACCCCACACTCAACAGGACTCTGCGTCTTCACTCTTTCCTAACAACCCTAAACATAACCCTAACCGCAACAAGAAGCTGAACCCGAGTTAGACCCGAAAAAACACGTACGGTGCCACTTTCTGCCATCAAAAAGTGCTCTCAGCGGAAGCCTTTGGGTACACCTGAACTCCCTGGGGGAGCCTTTACGCAACCCCACACTCAACAGGACTCTGCGTCTTCACTCTTTCCTAACAACCCTAAACATAACCCTAACCGCAACAAGAAGCTGAACCCGAGTTAGACCCGAAAAAACACGTACGGTGCCACTTTCTGCCATCAAAAAGTGCTCTCAGCGGAAGCCTTTGGGTACACCTGAACTCCCTGGGGGAGCCTTTACGCAACCCCACACTCAACAGGACTCTGCGTCTTCACTCTTTCCTAACAACCCTAAACATAACCCTAACCGCAACAAGAAGCTGAACCCGAGTTAGACCCGAAAAAACACGTACGGTGCCACTTTCTGCCATCAAAAAGTGCTCTCAGCGGAAGCCTTTGGGTACACCTGAACTCCCTGGGGGAGCCTTTACGCAACCCCACACTCAACAGGACTCTGCGTCTTCACTCTTTCCTAACAACCCTAAACATAACCCTAACCGCAACAAGAAGCTGAACCCGAGTTAGACCCGAAAAAACACGTACGGTGCCACTTTCTGCCATCAAAAAGTGCTCTCAGCGGAAGCCTTTGGGTACACCTGAACTCCCTGGGGGAGCCTTTACGCAACCCCACACTCAACAGGACTCTGCGTCTTCACTCTTTCCTAACAACCCTAAACATAACCCTAACCGCAACAAGAAGCTGAACCCGAGTTAGACCCGAAAAAACACGTACGGTGCCACTTTCTGCCATCAAAAAGTGCTCTCAGCGGAAGCCTTTGGGTACACCTGAACTCCCTGGGGGAGCCTTTACGCAACCCCACACTCAACAGGACTCTGCGTCTTCACTCTTTCCTAACAACCCTAAACATAACCCTAACCGCAACAAGAAGCTGAACCCGAGTTAGACCCGAAAAAACACGTACGGTGCCACTTTCTGCCATCAAAAAGTGCTCTCAGCGGAAGCCTTTGGGTACACCTGAACTCCCTGGGGGAGCCTTTACGCAACCCCACACTCAACAGGACTCTGCGTCTTCACTCTTTCCTAACAACCCTAAACATAACCCTAACCGCAACAAGAAGCTGAACCCGAGTTAGACCCGAAAAAACACGTACGGTGCCACTTTCTGCCATCAAAAAGTGCTCTCAGCGGAAGCCTTTGGGTACACCTGAACTCCCTGGGGGAGCCTTTACGCAACCCCACACTCAACAGGACTCTGCGTCTTCACTCTTTCCTAACAACCCTAAACATAACCCTAACCGCAACAAGAAGCTGAACCCGAGTTAGACCCGAAAAAACACGTACGGTGCCACTTTCTGCCATCAAAAAGTGCTCTCAGCGGAAGCCTTTGGGTACACCTGAACTCCCTGGGGGAGCCTTTACGCAACCCCACACTCAACAGGACTCTGCGTCTTCACTCTTTCCTAACAACCCTAAACATAACCCTAACCGCAACAAGAAGCTGAACCCGAGTTAGACCCGAAAAACACGTACGGTGCCACTTTCTGCCATCAAAAAGTGCTCTCAGCGGAAGCCTTTGGGTACACCTGAACTCCCTGGGGGAGCCTTTACGCAACCCCACACTCAACAGGACTCTGCGTCTTCACTCTTTCCTAACAACCCTAAACATAACCCTAACCGCAACAAGAAGCTGAACCCGAGTTAGACCCGAAAAAACACGTACGGTGCCACTTTCTGCCATCCAAAAGTGCTCTCAGCGGAAGCCTTTGGGTACACCTGAACTCCCTGGGGGAGCCTTTACGCAACCCCACACTCAACAGGACTCTGCGTCTTCACTCTTTCCTAACAACCCTAAACATAACCCTAACCGCAACAAGAAGCTGAACCCGAGTTAGACCCGAAAAAACACGTACGGTGCCACTTTCTGCCATCAAAAAGTGCTCTCAGCGGAAGCCTTTGGGTACACCTGAACTCCCTGGGGGAGCCTTTACGCAACCCCACACTCAACAGGACTCTGCGTCTTCACTCTTTCCTAACAACCCTAAACATAACCCTAACCGCAACAAGAAGCTGAACCCGAGTTAGACCCGAAAAAACACGTACGGTGCCACTTTCTGCCATCAAAAAGTGCTCTCAGCGGAAGCCTTTGGGTACACCTGAACTCCCTGGGGGAGCCTTTACGCAACCCCACACTCAACAGGACTCTGCGTCTTCACTCTTTCCTAACAACCCTAAACATAACCCTAACCGCAACAAGAAGCTGAACCCGAGTTAGACCCGAAAAAACACGTACGGTGCCACTTTCTGCCATCAAAAAGTGCTCTCAGCGGAAGCCTTTGGGTACACCTGAACTCCCTGGGGGAGCCTTTACGCAACCCCACACTCAACAGGACTCTGCGTCTTCACTCTTTCCTAACAACCCTAAACATAACCCTAACCGCAACAAGAAGCTGAACCCGAGTTAGACCCGAAAAAACACGTACGGTGCCACTTTCTGCCATCAAAAAGTGCTCTCAGCGGAAGCCTTTGGGTACACCTGAACTCCCTGGGGGAGCCTTTACGCAACCCCACACTCAACAGGACTCTGCGTCTTCACTCTTTCCTAACAACCCTAAACATAACCCTAACCGCAACAAGAAGCTGAACCCGAGTTAGACCCGAAAAAACACGTACGGTGCCACTTTCTGCCATCAAAAAGTGCTCTCAGCGGAAGCCTTTGGGTACACCTGAACTCCCTGGGGGAGCCTTTACGCAACCCCACACTCAACAGGACTCTGCGTCTTCACTCTTTCCTAACAACCCTAAACATAACCCTAACCGCAACAAGAAGCTGAACCCGAGTTAGACCCGAAAAAACACGTACGGTGCCACTTTCTGCCATCAAAAAGTGCTCTCAGCGGAAGCCTTTGGGTACACCTGAACTCCCTGGGGGAGCCTTTACGCAACCCCACACTCAACAGGACTCTGCGTCTTCACTCTTTCCTAACAACCCTAAACATAACCCTAACCGCAACAAGAAGCTGAACCCGAGTTAGACCCGAAAAAACACGTACGGTGCCACTTTCTGCCATCAAAAAGTGCTCTCAGCGGAAGCCTTTGGGTACACCTGAACTCCCTGGGGGAGCCTTTACGCAACCCCACACTCAACAGGACTCTGCGTCTTCACTCTTTCCTAACAACCCTAAACATAACCCTAACCGCAACAAGAAGCTGAACCCGAGTTAGACCCGAAAAAACACGTACGGTGCCACTTTCTGCCATCAAAAAGTGCTCTCAGCGGAAGCCTTTGGGTACACCTGAACTCCCTGGGGGAGCCTTTACGCAACCCCACACTCAACAGGACTCTGCGTCTTCACTCTTTCCTAACAACCCTAAACATAACCCTAACCGCAACAAGAAGCTGAACCCGAGTTAGACCCGAAAAAACACGTACGGTGCCACTTTCTGCCATCAAAAAGTGCTCTCAGCGGAAGCCTTTGGGTACACCTGAACTCCCTGGGGGAGCCTTTACGCAACCCCACACTCAACAGGACTCTGCGTCTTCACTCTTTCCTAACAACCCTAAACATAACCCTAACCGCAACAAGAAGCTGAACCCGAGTTAGACCCGAAAAAACACGTACGGTGCCACTTTCTGCCATCAAAAAGTGCTCTCAGCGGAAGCCTTTGGGTACACCTGAACTCCCTGGGGGAGCCTTTACGCAACCCCACACTCAACAGGACTCTGCGTCTTCACTCTTTCCTAACAACCCTAAACATAACCCTAACCGCAACAAGAAGCTGAACCCGAGTTAGACCCGAAAAAACACGTACGGTGCCACTTTCTGCCATCCAAAAGTGCTCTCAGCGGAAGCCTTTGGGTACACCTGAACTCCCTGGGGGAGCCTTTACGCAACCCCACACTCAACAGGACTCTGCGTCTTCACTCTTTCCTAACAACCCTAAACATAACCCTAACCGCAACAAGAAGCTGAACCCGAGTTAGACCCGAAAAAACACGTACGGTGCCACTTTCTGCCATCAAAAAGTGCTCTCAGCGGAAGCCTTTGGGTACACCTGAACTCCCTGGGGGAGCCTTTACGCAACCCCACACTCAACAGGACTCTGCGTCTTCACTCTTTCCTAACAACCCTAAACATAACCCTAACCGCAACAAGAAGCTGAACCCGAGTTAGACCCGAAAAAACACGTACGGTGCCACTTTCTGCCATCAAAAAGTGCTCTCAGCGGAAGCCTTTGGGTACACCTGAACTCCCTGGGGGAGCCTTTACGCAACCCCACACTCAACAGGACTCTGCGTCTTCACTCTTTCCTAACAACCCTAAACATAACCCTAACCGCAACAAGAAGCTGAACCCGAGTTAGACCCGAAAAAACACGTACGGTGCCACTTTCTGCCATCAAAAAGTGCTCTCAGCGGAAGCCTTTGGGTACACCTGAACTCCCTGGGGGAGCCTTTACGCAACCCCACACTCAACAGGACTCTGCGTCTTCACTCTTTCCTAACAACCCTAAACATAACCCTAACCGCAACAAGAAGCTGAACCCGAGTTAGACCCGAAAAAACACGTACGGTGCCACTTTCTGCCATCAAAAAGTGCTCTCAGCGGAAGCCTTTGGGTACACCTGAACTCCCTGGGGGAGCCTTTACGCAACCCCACACTCAACAGGACTCTGCGTCTTCACTCTTTCCTAACAACCCTAAACATAACCCTAACCGCAACAAGAAGCTGAACCCGAGTTAGACCCGAAAAAACACGTACGGTGCCACTTTCTGCCATCAAAAAGTGCTCTCAGCGGAAGCCTTTGGGTACACCTGAACTCCCTGGGGGAGCCTTTACGCAACCCCACACTCAACAGGACTCTGCGTCTTCACTCTTTCCTAACAACCCTAAACATAACCCTAACCGCAACAAGAAGCTGAACCCGAGTTAGACCCGAAAAAACACGTACGGTGCCACTTTCTGCCATCAAAAAGTGCTCTCAGCGGAAGCCTTTGGGTACACCTGAACTCCCTGGGGGAGCCTTTACGCAACCCCACACTCAACAGGACTCTGCGTCTTCACTCTTTCCTAACAACCCTAAACATAACCCTAACCGCAACAAGAAGCTGAACCCGAGTTAGACCCGAAAAAACACGTACGGTGCCACTTTCTGCCATCAAAAAGTGCTCTCAGCGGAAGCCTTTGGGTACACCTGAACTCCCTGGGGGAGCCTTTACGCAACCCCACACTCAACAGGACTCTGCGTCTTCACTCTTTCCTAACAACCCTAAACATAACCCTAACCGCAACAAGAAGCTGAACCCGAGTTAGACCCGAAAAAACACGTACGGTGCCACTTTCTGCCATCAAAAAGTGCTCTCAGCGGAAGCCTTTGGGTACACCTGAACTCCCTGGGGGAGCCTTTACGCAACCCCACACTCAACAGGACTCTGCGTCTTCACTCTTTCCTAACAACCCTAAACATAACCCTAACCGCAACAAGAAGCTGAACCCGAGTTAGACCCGAAAAAACACGTACGGTGCCACTTTCTGCCATCAAAAAGTGCTCTCAGCGGAAGCCTTTGGGTACACCTGAACTCCCTGGGGGAGCCTTTACGCAACCCCACACTCAACAGGACTCTGCGTCTTCACTCTTTCCTAACAACCCTAAACATAACCCTAACCGCAACAAGAAGCTGAACCCGAGTTAGACCCGAAAAAACACGTACGGTGCCACTTTCTGCCATCAAAAAGTGCTCTCAGCGGAAGCCTTTGGGTACACCTGAACTCCCTGGGGGAGCCTTTACGCAACCCCACACTCAACAGGACTCTGCGTCTTCACTCTTTCCTAACAACCCTAAACATAACCCTAACCGCAACAAGAAGCTGAACCCGAGTTAGACCCGAAAAAACACGTACGGTGCCACTTTCTGCCATCAAAAAGTGCTCTCAGCGGAAGCCTTTGGGTACACCTGAACTCCCTGGGGGAGCCTTTACGCAACCCCACACTCAACAGGACTCTGCGTCTTCACTCTTTCCTAACAACCCTAAACATAACCCTAACCGCAACAAGAAGCTGAACCCGAGTTAGACCCGAAAAAACACGTACGGTGCCACTTTCTGCCATCAAAAAGTGCTCTCAGCGGAAGCCTTTGGGTACA
Organism: Anser anser; assembly: GCF_964211835.1. Classification (NCBI taxonomy): domain Eukaryota; kingdom Metazoa; phylum Chordata; class Aves; order Anseriformes; family Anatidae; genus Anser; species Anser anser. Next base: position 8,026 of record NW_028153675.1, read on the forward strand.
CCTGAACTCCCTGGGGGAGCCTTTACGCAACCCCACACTCAACAGGACTCTGCGTCTTCACTCTTTCCTAACAACCCTAAACATAACCCTAACCGCAACAAGAAGCTGAACCCGAGTTAGACCCGAAAAAACACGTACGGTGCCACTTTCTGCCATCAAAAAGTGCTCTCAGCGGAAGCCTTTGGGTACACCTGAACTCCCTGGGGGAGCCTTTACGCAACCCCACACTCAACAGGACTCTGCGTCTTCACTCTTTCCTAACAACCCTAAACATAACCCTAACCGCAACAAGAAGCTGAACCCGAGTTAGACCCGAAAAAACACGTACGGTGCCACTTTCTGCCATCAAAAAGTGCTCTCAGCGGAAGCCTTTGGGTACACCTGAACTCCCTGGGGGAGCCTTTACGCAACCCCACACTCAACAGGACTCTGCGTCTTCACTCTTTCCTAACAACCCTAAACATAACCCTAACCGCAACAAGAAGCTGAACCCGAGTTAGACCCGAAAAAACACGTACGGTGCCACTTTCTGCCATCAAAAAGTGCTCTCAGCGGAAGCCTTTGGGTACACCTGAACTCCCTGGGGGAGCCTTTACGCAACCCCACACTCAACAGGACTCTGCGTCTTCACTCTTTCCTAACAACCCTAAACATAACCCTAACCGCAACAAGAAGCTGAACCCGAGTTAGACCCGAAAAAACACGTACGGTGCCACTTTCTGCCATCAAAAAGTGCTCTCAGCGGAAGCCTTTGGGTACACCTGAACTCCCTGGGGGAGCCTTTACGCAACCCCACACTCAACAGGACTCTGCGTCTTCACTCTTTCCTAACAACCCTAAACATAACCCTAACCGCAACAAGAAGCTGAACCCGAGTTAGACCCGAAAAAACACGTACGGTGCCACTTTCTGCCATCAAAAAGTGCTCTCAGCGGAAGCCTTTGGGTACACCTGAACTCCCTGGGGGAGCCTTTACGCAACCCCACACTCAACAGGACTCTGCGTCTTCACTCTTTCCTAACAACCCTAAACATAACCCTAACCGCAACAAGAAGCTGAACCCGAGTTAGACCCGAAAAAACACGTACGGTGCCACTTTCTGCCATCAAAAAGTGCTCTCAGCGGAAGCCTTTGGGTACACCTGAACTCCCTGGGGGAGCCTTTACGCAACCCCACACTCAACAGGACTCTGCGTCTTCACTCTTTCCTAACAACCCTAAACATAACCCTAACCGCAACAAGAAGCTGAACCCGAGTTAGACCCGAAAAAACACGTACGGTGCCACTTTCTGCCATCAAAAAGTGCTCTCAGCGGAAGCCTTTGGGTACACCTGAACTCCCTGGGGGAGCCTTTACGCAACCCCACACTCAACAGGACTCTGCGTCTTCACTCTTTCCTAACAACCCTAAACATAACCCTAACCGCAACAAGAAGCTGAACCCGAGTTAGACCCGAAAAAACACGTACGGTGCCACTTTCTGCCATCAAAAAGTGCTCTCAGCGGAAGCCTTTGGGTACACCTGAACTCCCTGGGGGAGCCTTTACGCAACCCCACACTCAACAGGACTCTGCGTCTTCACTCTTTCCTAACAACCCTAAACATAACCCTAACCGCAACAAGAAGCTGAACCCGAGTTAGACCCGAAAAAACACGTACGGTGCCACTTTCTGCCATCAAAAAGTGCTCTCAGCGGAAGCCTTTGGGTACACCTGAACTCCCTGGGGGAGCCTTTACGCAACCCCACACTCAACAGGACTCTGCGTCTTCACTCTTTCCTAACAACCCTAAACATAACCCTAACCGCAACAAGAAGCTGAACCCGAGTTAGACCCGAAAAAACACGTACGGTGCCACTTTCTGCCATCAAAAAGTGCTCTCAGCGGAAGCCTTTGGGTACACCTGAACTCCCTGGGGGAGCCTTTACGCAACCCCACACTCAACAGGACTCTGCGTCTTCACTCTTTCCTAACAACCCTAAACATAACCCTAACCGCAACAAGAAGCTGAACCCGAGTTAGACCCGAAAAAACACGTACGGTGCCACTTTCTGCCATCAAAAAGTGCTCTCAGCGGAAGCCTTTGGGTACACCTGAACTCCCTGGGGGAGCCTTTACGCAACCCCACACTCAACAGGACTCTGCGTCTTCACTCTTTCCTAACAACCCTAAACATAACCCTAACCGCAACAAGAAGCTGAACCCGAGTTAGACCCGAAAAAACACGTACGGTGCCACTTTCTGCCATCAAAAAGTGCTCTCAGCGGAAGCCTTTGGGTACACCTGAACTCCCTGGGGGAGCCTTTACGCAACCCCACACTCAACAGGACTCTGCGTCTTCACTCTTTCCTAACAACCCTAAACATAACCCTAACCGCAACAAGAAGCTCAACCCGAGTTAGACCCGAAAAAACACGTACGGTGCCACTTTCTGCCATCAAAAAGTGCTCTCAGCGGAAGCCTTTGGGTACACCTGAACTCCCTGGGGGAGCCTTTACGCAACCCCACACTCAACAGGACTCTGCGTCTTCACTCTTTCCTAACAACCCTAAACATAACCCTAACCGCAACAAGAAGCTCAACCCGAGTTAGACCCGAAAAAACACGTACGGTGCCACTTTCTGCCATCAAAAAGTGCTCTCAGCGGAAGCCTTTGGGTACACCTGAACTCCCTGGGGGAGCCTTTACGCAACCCCACACTCAACAGGACTCTGCGTCTTCACTCTTTCCTAACAACCCTAAACATAACCCTAACCGCAACAAGAAGCTGAACCCGAGTTAGACCCGAAAAAACACGTACGGTGCCACTTTCTGCCATCAAAAAGTGCTCTCAGCGGAAGCCTTTGGGTACACCTGAACTCCCTGGGGGAGCCTTTACGCAACCCCACACTCAACAGGACTCTGCGTCTTCACTCTTTCCTAACAACCCTAAACATAACCCTAACCGCAACAAGAAGCTGAACCCGAGTTAGACCCGAAAAAACACGTACGGTGCCACTTTCTGCCATCAAAAAGTGCTCTCAGCGGAAGCCTTTGGGTACACCTGAACTCCCTGGGGGAGCCTTTACGCAACCCCACACTCAACAGGACTCTGCGTCTTCACTCTTTCCTAACAACCCTAAACATAACCCTAACCGCAACAAGAAGCTGAACCCGAGTTAGACCCGAAAAAACACGTACGGTGCCACTTTCTGCCATCAAAAAGTGCTCTCAGCGGAAGCCTTTGGGTACACCTGAACTCCCTGGGGGAGCCTTTACGCAACCCCACACTCAACAGGACTCTGCGTCTTCACTCTTTCCTAACAACCCTAAACATAACCCTAACCGCAACAAGAAGCTGAACCCGAGTTAGACCCGAAAAAACACGTACGGTGCCACTTTCTGCCATCAAAAAGTGCTCTCAGCGGAAGCCTTTGGGTACACCTGAACTCCCTGGGGGAGCCTTTACGCAACCCCACACTCAACAGGACTCTGCGTCTTCACTCTTTCCTAACAACCCTAAACATAACCCTAACCGCAACAAGAAGCTGAACCCGAGTTAGACCCGAAAAAACACGTACGGTGCCACTTTCTGCCATCAAAAAGTGCTCTCAGCGGAAGCCTTTGGGTACACCTGAACTCCCTGGGGGAGCCTTTACGCAACCCCACACTCAACAGGACTCTGCGTCTTCACTCTTTCCTAACAACCCTAAACATAACCCTAACCGCAACAAGAAGCTGAACCCGAGTTAGACCCGAAAAAACACGTACGGTGCCACTTTCTGCCATCAAAAAGTGCTCTCAGCGGAAGCCTTTGGGTACACCTGAACTCCCTGGGGGAGCCTTTACGCAACCCCACACTCAACAGGACTCTGCGTCTTCACTCTTTCCTAACAACCCTAAACATAACCCTAACCGCAACAAGAAGCTGAACCCGAGTTAGACCCGAAAAAACACGTACGGTGCCACTTTCTGCCATCAAAAAGTGCTCTCAGCGGAAGCCTTTGGGTACACCTGAACTCCCTGGGGGAGCCTTTACGCAACCCCACACTCAACAGGACTCTGCGTCTTCGCTCTTTCCTAACAACCCTAAACATAACCCTAACCGCAACAAGAAGCTGAACCCGAGTTAGACCCGAAAAAACACGTACGGTGCCACTTTCTGCCATCAAAAAGTGCTCTCAGCGGAAGCCTTTGGGTACACCTGAACTCCCTGGGGGAGCCTTTACGCAACCCCACACTCAACAGGACTCTGCGTCTTCACTCTTTCCTAACAACCCTAAACATAACCCTAACCGCAACAAGAAGCTCAACCCGAGTTAGACCCGAAAAAACACGTACGGTGCCACTTTCTGCCATCAAAAAGTGCTCTCAGCGGAAGCCTTTGGGTACACCTGAACTCCCTGGGGGAGCCTTTACGCAACCCCACACTCAACAGGACTCTGCGTCTTCACTCTTTCCTAACAACCCTAAACATAACCCTAACCGCAACAAGAAGCTCAACCCGAGTTAGACCCGAAAAAACACGTACGGTGCCACTTTCTGCCATCAAAAAGTGCTCTCAGCGGAAGCCTTTGGGTACACCTGAACTCCCTGGGGGAGCCTTTACGCAACCCCACACTCAACAGGACTCTGCGTCTTCACTCTTTCCTAACAACCCTAAACATAACCCTAACCGCAACAAGAAGCTGAACCCGAGTTAGACCCGAAAAAACACGTACGGTGCCACTTTCTGCCATCAAAAAGTGCTCTCAGCGGAAGCCTTTGGGTACACCTGAACTCCCTGGGGGAGCCTTTACGCAACCCCACACTCAACAGGACTCTGCGTCTTCACTCTTTCCTAACAACCCTAAACATAACCCTAACCGCAACAAGAAGCTGAACCCGAGTTAGACCCGAAAAAACACGTACGGTGCCACTTTCTGCCATCAAAAAGTGCTCTCAGCGGAAGCCTTTGGGTACACCTGAACTCCCTGGGGGAGCCTTTACGCAACCCCACACTCAACAGGACTCTGCGTCTTCACTCTTTCCTAACAACCCTAAACATAACCCTAACCGCAACAAGAAGCTGAACCCGAGTTAGACCCGAAAAAACACGTACGGTGCCACTTTCTGCCATCAAAAAGTGCTCTCAGCGGAAGCCTTTGGGTACACCTGAACTCCCTGGGGGAGCCTTTACGCAACCCCACACTCAACAGGACTCTGCGTCTTCACTCTTTCCTAACAACCCTAAACATAACCCTAACCGCAACAAGAAGCTGAACCCGAGTTAGACCCGAAAAAACACGTACGGTGCCACTTTCTGCCATCAAAAAGTGCTCTCAGCGGAAGCCTTTGGGTACACCTGAACTCCCTGGGGGAGCCTTTACGCAACCCCACACTCAACAGGACTCTGCGTCTTCACTCTTTCCTAACAACCCTAAACATAACCCTAACCGCAACAAGAAGCTGAACCCGAGTTAGACCCGAAAAAACACGTACGGTGCCACTTTCTGCCATCAAAAAGTGCTCTCAGCGGAAGCCTTTGGGTACACCTGAACTCCCTGGGGGAGCCTTTACGCAACCCCACACTCAACAGGACTCTGCGTCTTCACTCTTTCCTAACAACCCTAAACATAACCCTAACCGCAACAAGAAGCTGAACCCGAGTTAGACCCGAAAAAACACGTACGGTGCCACTTTCTGCCATCAAAAAGTGCTCTCAGCGGAAGCCTTTGGGTACACCTGAACTCCCTGGGGGAGCCTTTACGCAACCCCACACTCAACAGGACTCTGCGTCTTCACTCTTTCCTAACAACCCTAAACATAACCCTAACCGCAACAAGAAGCTGAACCCGAGTTAGACCCGAAAAAACACGTACGGTGCCACTTTCTGCCATCAAAAAGTGCTCTCAGCGGAAGCCTTTGGGTACACCTGAACTCCCTGGGGGAGCCTTTACGCAACCCCACACTCAACAGGACTCTGCGTCTTCACTCTTTCCTAACAACCCTAAACATAACCCTAACCGCAACAAGAAGCTGAACCCGAGTTAGACCCGAAAAAACACGTACGGTGCCACTTTCTGCCATCAAAAAGTGCTCTCAGCGGAAGCCTTTGGGTACACCTGAACTCCCTGGGGGAGCCTTTACGCAACCCCACACTCAACAGGACTCTGCGTCTTCACTCTTTCCTAACAACCCTAAACATAACCCTAACCGCAACAAGAAGCTGAACCCGAGTTAGACCCGAAAAAACACGTACGGTGCCACTTTCTGCCATCAAAAAGTGCTCTCAGCGGAAGCCTTTGGGTACACCTGAACTCCCTGGGGGAGCCTTTACGCAACCCCACACTCAACAGGACTCTGCGTCTTCACTCTTTCCTAACACCCTAAACATAACCCTAACCGCAACAAGAAGCTGAACCCGAGTTAGACCCGAAAAACACGTACGGTGCCACTTTCTGCCATCAAAAAGTGCTCTCAGCGGAAGCCTTTGGGTACACCTGAACTCCCTGGGGGAGCCTTTACGCAACCCCACACTCAACAGGACTCTGCGTCTTCACTCTTTCCTAACAACCCTAAACATAACCCTAACCGCAACAAGAAGCTGAACCCGAGTTAGACCCGAAAAAACACGTACGGTGCCACTTTCTGCCATCAAAAAGTGCTCTCAGCGGAAGCCTTTGGGTACACCTGAACTCCCTGGGGGAGCCTTTACGCAACCCCACACTCAACAGGACTCTGCGTCTTCACTCTTTCCTAACAACCCTAAACATAACCCTAACCGCAACAAGAAGCTGAACCCGAGTTAGACCCGAAAAAACACGTACGGTGCCACTTTCTGCCATCAAAAAGTGCTCTCAGCGGAAGCCTTTGGGTACACCTGAACTCCCTGGGGGAGCCTTTACGCAACCCCACACTCAACAGGACTCTGCGTCTTCACTCTTTCCTAACAACCCTAAACATAACCCTAACCGCAACAAGAAGCTGAACCCGAGTTAGACCCGAAAAAACACGTACGGTGCCACTTCTCTGCCATCCAAAAGTGCTCTCAGCGGAAGCCTTTGGGTACACCTGAACTCCCTGGGGGAGCCTTTACGCAACCCCACACTCAACAGGACTCTGCGTCTTCACTCTTTCCTAACAACCCTAAACATAACCCTAACCGCAACAAGAAGCTGAACCCGAGTTAGACCCGAAAAAACACGTACGGTGCCACTTTCTGCCATCAAAAAGTGCTCTCAGCGGAAGCCTTTGGGTACACCTGAACTCCCTGGGGGAGCCTTTACGCAACCCCACACTCAACAGGACTCTGCGTCTTCACTCTTTCCTAACAACCCTAAACATAACCCTAACCGCAACAAGAAGCTGAACCCGAGTTAGACCCGAAAAAACACGTACGGTGCCACTTTCTGCCATCAAAAAGTGCTCTCAGCGGAAGCCTTTGGGTACACCTGAACTCCCTGGGGGAGCCTTTACGCAACCCCACACTCAACAGGACTCTGCGTCTTCACTCTTTCCTAACAACCCTAAACATAACCCTAACCGCAACAAGAAGCTGAACCCGAGTTAGACCCGAAAAAACACGTACGGTGCCACTTTCTGCCATCAAAAAGTGCTCTCAGCGGAAGCCTTTGGGTACACCTGAACTCCCTGGGGGAGCCTTTACGCAACCCCACACTCAACAGGACTCTGCGTCTTCACTCTTTCCTAACAACCCTAAACATAACCTAACCGCAACAAGAAGCTGAACCCGAGTTAGACCTGAAAAAACACGTACGGTGCCATCTTTCTGCCATCAAAAAGTGCTCTCAGCGGAAGCCTTTGGGTACACCTGAACTCCCTGGGGGAGCCTTTACGCAACCCCACACTCAACAGGACTCTGCGTCTTCACTCTTTCCTAACAACCCTAAACATAACCCTAACCGCAACAAGAAGCTGAACCCGAGTTAGACCCGAAAAAACACGTACGGTGCCACTTTCTGCCATCAAAAAGTGCTCTCAGCGGAAGCCTTTGGGTACACCTGAACTCCCTGGGGGAGCCTTTACGCAACCCCACACTCAACAGGACTCTGCGTCTTCACTCTTTCCTAACAACCCTAAACATAACCCTAACCGCAACAAGAAGCTGAACCGAGTTAGACCCGAAAAAACACGTACGGTGCCACTTTCTGCCATCAAAAAGTGCTCTCAGCGGAAGCCTTTGGGTACACCTGAACTCCCTGGGGGAGCCTTTACGCAACCCCACACTCAACAGGACTCTGCGTCTTCACTCTTTCCTAACAACCCTAAACATAACCCTAACCGCAACAAGAAGCTGAACCCGAGTTAGACCCGAAAAAACACGTACGGTGCCACTTTCTGCCATCAAAAAGTGCTCTCAGCGGAAGCCTTTGGGTACACCTGAACTCCCTGGGGGAGCCTTTACGCAACCCCACACTCAACAGGACTCTGCGTCTTCACTCTTTCCTAACAACCCTAAACATAACCCTAACCGCAACAAGAAGCTGAACCCGAGTTAGACCCGAAAAAACACGTACGGTGCCACTTTCTGCCATCAAAAAGTGCTCTCAGCGGAAGCCTTTGGGTACACCTGAACTCCCTGGGGGAGCCTTTACGCAACCCACACTCCCCGTTACACTAAACATAACCCTAACCGCAACAAGAAGCTGAACCCGAGTTAGACCCGAAAAAACACGTACGGTGCCACTTTCTGCCATCAAAAAGTGCTCTCAGCGGAAGCCTTTGGGTACACCTGAACTCCCTGGGGGAGCCTTTACGCAACCCCACACTCAACAGGACTCTGCGTCTTCACTCTTTCCTAACAACCCTAAACATAACCCTAACCGCAACAAGAAGCTGAACCCGAGTTAGACCCGAAAAAACACGTACGGTGCCACTTTCTGCCATCAAAAAGTGCTCTCAGCGGAAGCCTTTGGGTACACCTGAACTCCCTGGGGGAGCCTTTACGCAACCTCACACTCAACAGGACTCTGCGTCTTCACTCTTTCCTAACAACCCTAAACATAACCCTAACCGCAACAAGAAGCTGAACCCGAGTTAGACCCGAAAAAACACGTACGGTGCCACTTTCTGCCATCAAAAAGTGCTCTCAGCGGAAGCCTTTGGGTACACCTGAACTCCCTGGGGGAGCCTTTACGCAACCCCACACTCAACAGGACTCTGCGTCTTCACTCTTTCCTAACAACCCTAAACATAACCCTAACCGCAACAAGAAGCTGAACCCGAGTTAGACCCGAAAAAACACGTACGGTGCCACTTTCTGCCATCAAAAAGTGCTCTCAGCGGAAGCCTTTGGGTACACCTGAACTCCCTGGGGGAGCCTTTACGCAACCCCACACTCAACAGGACTCTGCGTCTTCACTCTTTCCTAACAACCCTAAACATAACCCTAACCGCAACAAGAAGCTGAACCCGAGTTAGACCCGAAAAAACACGTACGGTGCCATAGACCCGAAAAAACACGTACGGTGCCACTTTCTGCCATCAAAAAGTGCTCTCAGCGGAAGCCTTTGGGTACACCTGAACTCCCTGGGGGAGCCTTTACGCAACCCCACACTCAACAGGACTCTGCGTCTTCACTCTTTCCTAACAACCCTAAACATAACCCTAACCGCAACAAGAAGCTGAACCCGAGTTAGACCCGAAAAAACACGTACGGTGCCACTTTATGCCATCAAAAAGTGCTCTCAGCGGAAGCCTTTGGGTACACCTGAACTCCCTGGGGGAGCCTTTACGCAACCCCACACTCAACAGGACTCTGCGTCTTCACTCTTTCCTAACAACCCTAAACATAACCCTAACCGGAACAAGAAGCTGAACCCGAGTTAGACCCGAAAAAACACGTACGGTGCCACTTTCTGCCATCAAAAAGTGCTCTCAGCAGAAGCCTTTGGGTACACCTGAACTCCCTGGGGGAGCCTTTACGCAACCCCACACTCAACAGGACTCTGCGTCTTCACTCTTTCCTAACAACCCTAAACATAACCCTAACCGCAACAAGAAGCTGAACCCGAGTTAGACCCGAAAAAACACGTACGGTGCCACTTTCTGCCATCAAAAAGTGCTCTCAGCGGAAGCCTTTGGGTACACCTGAACTCCCTGGGGGAGCCTTTACGCAACCCCACACTCAACAGGACTCTGCGTCTTCACTCTTTCCTAACAACCCTAAACATAACCCTAACCGCAACAAGAAGCTGAACCCGAGTTAGACCCGAAAAAACACGTACGGTGCCACTTTCTGCCATCAAAAAGTGCTCTCAGCGGAAGCCTTTGGGTACACCTGAACTCCCTGGGGGAGCCTTTACGCAACCCCACACTCAACAGGACTCTGCGTCTTCACTCTTTCCTAACAACCCTAAACATAACCCTAACCGCAACAAGAAGCTGAACCCGAGTTAGACCCGAAAAAACACGTACGGTGCCACTTTCTGCCATCCAAAAGTGCTCTCAGCGGAAGCCTTTGGGTACACCTGAACTCCCTGGGGGAGCCTTTACGCAACCCCACACTCAACAGGACTCTGCGTCTTCACTCTTTCCTAACAACCCTAAACATAACCCTAACCGCAACAAGAAGCTCAACCCGAGTTAGACCCGAAAAAACACGTACGGTGCCACTTTCTGCCATCAAAAAGTGCTCTCAGCGGAAGCCTTTGGGTACACCTGAACTCCCTGGGGGAGCCTTTACGCAACCCCACACTCAACAGGACTCTGCGTCTTCACTCTTTCCTAACAACCCTAAACATAAGCCTAACCGGAACAAGAAGCTGAACCCGAGTTAGACCCGAAAAAACACGTACGGTGCCACTTTCTGCCATCAAAAAGTGCTCTCAGCGGAAGCCTTTGGGTACACCTGAACTCCCTGGGGGAGCCTTTACGCAACCCCACACTCAACAGGACTCTGCGTCTTCACTCTTTCCTAACAACCCTAAACATAACCCTAACCGCAACAAGAAGCTGAACCCGAGTTAGACCCGAAAAAACACGTACGGTGCCACTTTCTGCCATCCAAAAGTGCTCTCAGCGGAAGCCTTTGGGTACACCTGAACTCCCTGGGGGAGCCTTTACGCAACCCCACACTCAACAGGACTCTGCGTCTTCACTCTTTCCTAACAACCCTAAACATAACCCTAACCGCAACAAGAAGCTCAACCCGAGTTAGACCCGAAAAAACACGTACGGTGCCACTTTCTGCCATCAAAAAGTGCTCTCAGCGGAAGCCTTTGGGTACACCTGACCTCCCTGGGGGAGCCTTTACGCAACCCCACACTCAACAGGACTCTGCGTCTTCACTCTTTCCTAACAACCCTAAACATAACCCTAACCGCAACAAGAAGCTGAACCCGAGTTAGACCCGAAAAAACACGTACGGTGCCACTTTCTGCCATCAAAAAGTGCTCTCAGCGGAAGCCTTTGGGTACACCTGAACTCCCTGGGGGAGCCTTTACGCAACCCCACACTCAACAGGACTCTGCGTCTTCACTCTTTCCTAACAACCCTAAACATAACCCTAACCGCAACAAGAAGCTGAACCCGAGTTAGACCCGAAAAAACACGTACGGTGCCACTTTCTGCCATCCAAAAGTGCTCTCAGCGGAAGCCTTTGGGTACACCTGAACTCCCTGGGGGAGCCTTTACGCAACCCCACACTCAACAGGACTCTGCGTCTTCACTCTTTCCTAACAACCCTAAACATAACCCTAACCGCAACAAGAAGCTCAACCCGAGTTAGACCCGAAAAAACACGTACGGTGCCACTTTCTGCCATCAAAAAGTGCTCTCAGCGGAAGCCTTTGGGTACACCTGAACTCCCTGGGGGAGCCTTTACGCAACCCCACACTCAACAGGACTCTGCGTCTTCACTCTTTCCTAACAACCCTAAACATAACCCTAACCGCAACAAGAAGCTCAACCCGAGTTAGACCCGAAAAAACACGTACGGTGCCACTTTCTGCCATCAAAAAGTGCTCTCAGCAGAAGCCTTTGGGTACACCTGAACTCCCTGGGGGAGCCTTTACGCAACCCCACACTCAACAGGACTCTGCGTCTTCACTCTTTCCTAACAACCCTAAACATAACCCTAACCGCAACAAGAAGCTGAACCCGAGTTAGACCCGAAAAAACACGTACGGTGCCACTTTCTGCCATCAAAAAGTGCTCTCAGCGGAAGCCTTTGGGTACACCTGAACTCCCTGGGGGAGCCTTTACGCAACCCCACACTCAACAGGACTCTGCGTCTTCACTCTTTCCTAACAACCCTAAACATAACCCTAACCGCAACAAGAAGCTGAACCCGAGTTAGACCCGAAAAAACACGTACGGTGCCACTTTCTACCATCAAAAAGTGCTCTCAGCGGAAGCCTTTGGGTACACCTGAACTCCCTGGGGGAGCCTTTACGCAACCCCACACTCAACAGGACATTGCGTCTTCACTCTTTCCTAACAATCCTAAACATAAGCCTAACCGGAACAAGAAGCTGAACCCAAGTTAGACCCGAAAAAACACGTACGGTGCCACTTTCTGCCATCAAAAAGTGCTCTCAGCGGAAGCCTTTGGGTACACCTGAACTCCCTGGGGGAGCCTTTACGCAACCCCACACTCAACAGGACTCTGCGTCTTCACTCTTTCCTAACAACCCTAAACATAACCCTAACCGGAACAAGAAGCTGAACCCGAGTTAGACCCGAAAAAACACGTACGGTGCCACTTTCTGCCATCAAAAAGTGCTCTCAGCAGAAGCCTTTGGGTACACCTGAACTCCCTGGGGGAGCCTTTACGCAACCCCACACTCAACAGGACTCTGCGTCTTCACTCTTTCCTAACAACCCTAAACATAACCCTAACCGCAACAAGAAGCTGAACCCGAGTTAGACCCGAAAAAACACGTACGGTGCCACTTTCTGCCATCAAAAAGTGCTCTCAGCGGAAGCCTTTGGGTACACCTGAACTCCCTGGGGGAGCCTTTACGCAACCCCACACTCAACAGGACTCTGCGTCTTCACTCTTTCCTAACAACCCTAAACATAACCCTAACCGCAACAAGAAGCTGAACCCGAGTTAGACCCGAAAAAACACGTACGGTGCCACTTTCTGCCATCAAAAAGTGCTCTCAGCGGAAGCCTTTGGGTACACCTGAACTCCCTGGGGGAGCCTTTACGCAACCCCACACTCAACAGGACTCTGCGTCTTCACTCTTTCCTAACAACCCTAAACATAACCCTAACCGCAACAAGAAGCTGAACCCGAGTTAGACCCGAAAAAACACGTACGGTGCCACTTTCTGCCATCCAAAAGTGCTCTCAGCGGAAGCCTTTGGGTACACCTGAACTCCCTGGGGGAGCCTTTACGCAACCCCACACTCAACAGGACTCTGCGTCTTCACTCTTTCCTAACAACCCTAAACATAACCCTAACCGCAACAAGAAGCTCAACCCGAGTTAGACCCGAAAAAACACGTACGGTGCCACTTTCTGCCATCAAAAAGTGCTCTCAGCGGAAGCCTTTGGGTACACCTGAACTCCCTGGGGGAGCCTTTACGCAACCCCACACTCAACAGGACTCTGCGTCTTCACTCTTTCCTAACAACCCTAAACATAAGCCTAACCGGAACAAGAAGCTGAACCCGAGTTAGACCCGAAAAAACACGTACGGTGCCACTTTCTGCCATCAAAAAGTGCTCTCAGCGGAAGCCTTTGGGTACACCTGAACTCCCTGGGGGAGCCTTTACGCAACCCCACACTCAACAGGACTCTGCGTCTTCACTCTTTCCTAACAACCCTAAACATAACCCTAACCGCAACAAGAAGCTGAACCCGAGTTAGACCCGAAAAAACACGTACGGTGCCACTTTCTGCCATCCAAAAGTGCTCTCAGCGGAAGCCTTTGGGTACACCTGAACTCCCTGGGGGAGCCTTTACGCAACCCCACACTCAACAGGACTCTGCGTCTTCACTCTTTCCTAACAACCCTAAACATAACCCTAACCGCAACAAGAAGCTCAACCCGAGTTAGACCCGAAAAAACACGTACGGTGCCACTTTCTGCCATCAAAAAGTGCTCTCAGCGGAAGCCTTTGGGTACACCTGACCTCCCTGGGGGAGCCTTTACGCAACCCCACACTCAACAGGACTCTGCGTCTTCACTCTTTCCTAACAACCCTAAACATAACCCTAACCGCAACAAGAAGATGAACCCGAGTTAGACCCGAAAAAACACGTACGGTGCCACTTTCTGCCATCAAAAAGTGCTCTCAGCGGAAGCCTTTGGGTACACCTGAACTCCCTGGGGGAGCCTTTACGCAACCCCACACTCAACAGGACTCTGCGTCTTCACTCTTTCCTAACAACCCTAAACATAACCCTAACCGCAACAAGAAGCTGAACCCGAGTTAGACCCGAAAAAACACGTACGGTGCCACTTTCTGCCATCCAAAAGTGCTCTCAGCGGAAGCCTTTGGGTACACCTGAACTCCCTGGGGGAGCCTTTACGCAACCCCACACTCAACAGGACTCTGCGTCTTCACTCTTTCCTAACAACCCTAAACATAACCCTAACCGCAACAAGAAGCTCAACCCGAGTTAGACCCGAAAAAACACGTACGGTGCCACTTTCTGCCATCAAAAAGTGCTCTCAGCGGAAGCCTTTGGGTACACCTGAACTCCCTGGGGGAGCCTTTACGCAACCCCACACTCAACAGGACTCTGCGTCTTCACTCTTTCCTAACAACCCTAAACATAACCCTAACCGCAACAAGAAGCTCAACCCGAGTTAGACCCGAAAAAACACGTACGGTGCCACTTTCTGCCATCAAAAAGTGCTCTCAGCAGAAGCCTTTGGGTACACCTGAACTCCCTGGGGGAGCCTTTACGCAACCCCACACTCAACAGGACTCTGCGTCTTCACTCTTTCCTAACAACCCTAAACATAACCCTAACCGCAACAAGAAGCTGAACCCGAGTTAGACCCGAAAAAACACGTACGGTGCCACTTTCTGCCATCAAAAAGTGCTCTCAGCGGAAGCCTTTGGGTACACCTGAACTCCCTGGGGGAGCCTTTACGCAACCCCACACTCAACAGGACTCTGCGTCTTCACTCTTTCCTAACAACCCTAAACATAACCCTAACCGCAACAAGAAGCTCAACCCGAGTTAGACCCGAAAAAACACGTACGGTGCCACTTTCTACCATCAAAAAGTGCTCTCAGCGGAAGCCTTTGGGTACACCTGAACTCCCTGGGGGAGCCTTTACGCAACCCCACACTCAACAGGACATTGCGTCTTCACTCTTTCCTAACAATCCTAAACATAAGCCTAACCGGAACAAGAAGCTGAACCCAAGTTAGACCCGAAAAAACACGTACGGTGCCACTTTCTGCCATCAAAAAGTGCTCTCAGCGGAAGCCTTTGGGTACACCTGAACTCCCTGGGGGAGCCTTTACGCAACCCCACACTCAACAGGACTCTGCGTCTTCACTCTTTCCTAACAACCCTAAACATAACCCTAACCGGAACAAGAAGCTGAACCCGAGTTAGACCCGAAAAAACACGTACGGTGCCACTTTCTGCCATCAAAAAGTGCTCTCAGCGGAAGCCTTTGGGTACACCTGAACTCCCTGGGGGAGCCTTTACGCAACCCCACACTCAACAGGACTCTGCGTCTTCACTCTTTCCTAACAACCCTAAACATAACCCTAACCGCAACAAGAAGCTGAACCCGAGTTAGACCCGAAAAAACACGTACGGTGCCACTTTCTGCCATCAAAAAGTGCTCTCAGCGGAAGCCTTTGGGTACACCTGAACTCCCTGGGGGAGCCTTTACGCAACCCCACACTCAACAGGACTCTGCGTCTTCACTCTTTCCTACCAACCCTAAACATAACCCTAACCGGAACAAGAAGCTGAACCCGAGTTAGACCCGAAAAAACACGTACGGTGCCACTTTCTGCCATCAAAAAGTGCTCTCAGCGGAAGCCTTTGGGTACACCTGAACTCCCTGGGGGAGCCTTTACGCAACCCCACACTCAACAGGACTCTGCGTCTTCACTCTTTCCTAACAACCCTAAACATAACCCTAACCGCAACAAGAAGCTGAACCCGAGTTAGACCCGAAAAAACACGTACGGTGCCACTTTCTGCCATCAAAAAGTGCTCTCAGCGGAAGCCTTTGGGTACACCTGAACTCCCTGGGGGAGCCTTTACGCAACCCCACACTCAACAGGACTCTGCGTCTTCACTCTTTCCTAACAACCCTAAACATAACCCTAACCGCAACAAGAAGCTGAACCCGAGTTAGACCCGAAAAAACACGTACGGTGCCACTTTCTGCCATCAAAAAGTGCTCTCAGCGGAAGCCTTTGGGTACACCTGAACTCCCTGGGGGAGCCTTTACGCAACCCCACACTCAACAGGACTCTGCGTCTTCACTCTTTCCTAACAACCCTAAACATAACCCTAACCGCAACAAGAAGCTCAACCCGAGTTAGACCTGAAAAAACACGTACGGTGCCACTTTATGCCATCAAAAAGTGCTCTCAGTGGAAGCCTTTGGGTACACCTGAACTCCCTGGGGGAGCCTTTACGCAACCCCACACTCAACAGGACTCTGCGTCTTCACTCTTTCCTAACAACCCTAAACATAACCCTAACCGCAACAAGAAGCTGAACCCGAGTTAGACCCGAAAAAACACGTACGGTGCCACTTTATGCCATCAAAAAGTGCTCTCAGCGGAAGCCTTTGGGTACACCTGAACTCCCTGGGGGAGCCTTTACGCAACCCCACACTCAACAGGACTCTGCGTCTTCACTCTTTCCTAACAACCCTAAACATAACCCTAACCGCAACAAGAAGCTGAACCCGAGTTAGACCCGAAAAAACACGTACGGTGCCACTTTCTGCCATCAAAAAGTGCTCTCAGCAGAAGCCTTTGGGTACACCTGAACTCCCTGGGGGAGCCTTTACGCAACCCCACACTCAACAGGACTCTGCGTCTTCACTCTTTCCTAACAACCCTAAACATAACCCTAACCGGAACAAGAAGCTGAACCCGAGTTAGACCCGAAAAAACACGTACGGTGCCACTTTCTGCCATCAAAAAGTGCTCTCAGCGGAAGCCTTTGGGTACACCTGAACTCCCTGGGGGAGCCTTTACGCAACCCCACACTCAACAGGACTCTGCGTCTTCACTCTTTCCTAACAACCCTAAACATAACCCTAACCGCAACAAGAAGCTGAACCCGAGTTAGACCCGAAAAAACACGTACGGTGCCACTTTCTGCCATCAAAAAGTGCTCTCAGCGGAAGCCTTTGGGTACACCTGAACTCCCTGGGGGAGCCTTTACGCAACCCCACACTCAACAGGACTCTGCGTCTTCACTCTTTCCTAACAACCCTAAACATAACCCTAACCGCAACAAGAAGCTCAACCCGAGTTAGACCCGAAAAAACACGTACGGTGCCACTTTCTGCCATCAAAAAGTGCTCTCAGCGGAAGCCTTTGGGTACACCTGAACTCCCTGGGGGAGCCTTTACGCAACCCCACACTCAACAGGACTCTGCGTCTTCACTCTTTCCTAACAACCCTAAACATAACCCTAACCGCAACAAGAAGCTGAACCCGAGTTAGACCCGAAAAAACACGTACAGTGCCACTTTCTGCCATCAAAAAGTGCTCTCAGCGGAAGCCTTTGGGTACACCTGAACTCCCTGGGGGAGCCTTTACGCAACCCCACACTCAACAGGACTCTGCGTCTTCACTCTTTCCTAACAACCCTAAACATAACCCTAACCGCAACAAGAAGCTGAACCCGAGTTAGACCCGAAAAAACACGTACGGTGCCACTTTCTGCCATCAAAAAGTGCTCTCAGCGGAAGCCTTTGGGTACACCTGAACTCCCTGGGGGAGCCTTTACGCAACCCCACACTCAACAGGACTCTGCGTCTTCACTCTTTCCTAACAACCCTAAACATAACCCTAACCGCAACAAGAAGCTGAACCCGAGTTAGACCCGAAAAAACACGTACGGTGCCACTTTCTGCCATCAAAAAGTGCTCTCAGCAGAAGCCTTTGGGTACACCTGAACTCCCTGGGGGAGCCTTTACGCAACCCCACACTCAACAGGACTCTGCGTCTTCACTCTTTCCTAACAACCCTAAACATAACCCTAACCGCAACAAGAAGCTGAACCCGAGTTAGACCCGAAAAAACACGTACGGTGCCACTTTCTGCCATCAAAAAGTGCTCTCAGCGGAAGCCTTTGGGTACACCTGAACTCCCTGGGGGAGCCTTTACGCAACCCCACACTCAACAGGACTCTGCGTCTTCACTCTTTCCTAACAACCCTAAACATAACCCTAACCGCAACAAGAAGCTGAACCCGAGTTAGACCCGAAAAAACACGTACGGTGCCACTTTCTACCATCAAAAAGTGCTCTCAGCGGAAGCCTTTGGGTACACCTGAACTCCCTGGGGGAGCCTTTACGCAACCCCACACTCAACAGGACATTGCGTCTTCACTCTTTCCTAACAATCCTAAACATAAGCCTAACCGGAACAAGAAGCTGAACCCAAGTTAGACCCGAAAAAACACGTACGGTGCCACTTTCTGCCATCAAAAAGTGCTCTCAGCGGAAGCCTTTGGGTACACCTGAACTCCCTGGGGGAGCCTTTACGCAACCCCACACTCAACAGGACTCTGCGTCTTCACTCTTTCCTAACAACCCTAAACATAACCCTAACCGCAACAAGAAGCTGAACCCGAGTTAGACCCGAAAAAACACGTACGGTGCCACTTTCTGCCATCAAAAAGTGCTCTCAGCGGAAGCCTTTGGGTACACCTGAACTCCCTGGGGGAGCCTTTACGCAACCCCACACTCAACAGGACTCTGCGTCTTCACTCTTTCCTAACAACCCTAAACATAACCCTAACCGCAACAAGAAGCTGAACCCGAGTTAGACCCGAAAAAACACGTACGGTGCCACTTTCTGCCATCCAAAAGTGCTCTCAGCGGAAGCCTTTGGGTACACCTGAACTCCCTGGGGGAGCCTTTACGCAACCCCACACTCAACAGGACTCTGCGTCTTCACTCTTTCCTAACAACCCTAAACATAACCCTAACCGCAACAAGAAACTGAACCCGAGTTAGACCCGAGAAAACACGTACGGTGCCACTTTCTGCCATCAAAAAGTGCTCTCAGCGGAAGCCTTTGGGTACACCTGAACTCCCTGGGGGAGCCTTTACGCAACCCCACACTCAACAGGACTCTGCGTCTTCACTCTTTCCTAACAACCCTAAACATAACCCTAACCGCAACAAGAAGCTGAACCCGAGTTAGACCCGAAAAAACACGTACGGTGCCACTTTCTGCCATCCAAAAGTGCTCTCAGCGGAAGCCTTTGGGTACACCTGAACTCCCTGGGGGAGCCTTTACGCAACCCCACACTCAACAGGACTCTGCGTCTTCACTCTTTCCTAACAACCCTAAACATAACCCTAACCGCAACAAGAAGCTGAACCCGAGTTAGACCCGAAAAAACATGTACGGTGCCACTTTCTGCCATCAAAAAGTGCTCTCAGCGGAAGCCTTTGGGTACATCTGAACTCCCTGGGGGAGCCTTTACGCAACCCCACACTCAACAGGACTCTGCGTCTTCACTCTTTCCTAACAACCCTAAACATAACCCTAACCGCAACAAGAAGCTCAACCCGAGTTAGACCCGAAAAAACACGTACGGTGCCACTTTCTGCCATCAAAAAGTGCTCTCAGCGGAAGCCTTTGGGTACACCTGAACTCCCTGGGGGAGCCTTTACGCAACCCCACACTCAACAGGACTCTGCGTCTTCACTCTTTCCTAACAACCCTAAACATAAGCCTAACCGCAACAAGAAGCTGAACCCGAGTTAGACCCGAAAAAACACGTACGGTGCCACTTTCTGCCATCAAAAAGTGCTCTCAGCGGAAGCCTTTGGGTACACCTGAACTCCCTGGGGGAGCCTTTACGCAACCCCACACTCAACAGGACTCTGCGTCTTCACTCTTTCCTAACAACCCTAAACATAACCCTAACCGCAACAAGAAGCTGAACCCGAGTTAGACCCGAAAAAACACGTACGGTGCCACTTTCTGCCATCAAAAAGTGCTCTCAGCGGAAGCCTTTGGGTACACCTGAACTCCCTGGGGGAGCCTTTACGCAACCCCACACTCAACAGGACTCTGCGTCTTCACTCTTTCCTAACAACCCTAAACATAACCCTAACCGCAACAAGAAGCTCAACCCGAGTTAGACCCGAAAAAACACGTACGGTGCCACTTTCTGCCATCCAAAAGTGCTCTCAGCGGAAGCCTTTGGGTACACCTGAACTCCCTGGGGGAGCCTTTACGCAACCCCACACTCAACAGGACTCTGTGTCTTCACTCTTTCCTAACAACCCTAAACATAAGCCTAACCGCAACAAGAAGCTGAACCCGAGTTAGACCCGAAAAAACACGTACGGTGCCACTTTCTGCCATCAAAAAGTGCTCTCAGCGGAAGCCTTTGGGTACACCTGAACTCCCTGGGGGAGCCTTTACGCAACTCCACACTCAACAGGACTCTGCGTCTTCACTCTTTCCTAACAACCCTAAACATAACCCTAACCGGAACAAGAAGCTGAACCCGAGTTAGACCCGAAAAAACACGTACGGTGCCACTTTCTGCCATCAAAAAGTGCTCTCAGCGGAAGCCTTTGGGTACACCTGAACTCCCTGGGGGAGCCTTTACGCAACCCCACACTCAACAGGACTCTGCGTCTTCACTCTTTCCTAACAACCCTAAACATAACCCTAACCGCAACAAGAAGCTGAACCCGAGTTAGACCCGAAAAAACACGTACGGTGCCACTTTCTGCCATCAAAAAGTGCTCTCAGCGGAAGCCTTTGGGTACACCTGAACTCCCTGGGGGAGCCTTTACGCAACCCCACACTCAACAGGACTCTGCGTCTTCACTCTTTCCTAACAACCCTAAACATAACCCTAACCGCAACAAGAAGCTGAACCCGAGTTAGACCCGAAAAAACACGTACGGTGCCACTTTCTGCCATCAAAAAGTGCTCTCAGCGGAAGCCTTTGGGTACACCTGAACTCCCTGGGGGAGCCTTTACGCAACCCCACACTCAACAGGACTCTGCGTCTTCACTCTTTCCTAACAACCCTAAACATAACCCTAACCGCAACAAGAAGCTGAACCCGAGTTAGACCCGAAAAAACACGTACGGTGCCACTTTCTGCCATCAAAAAGTGCTCTCAGTGGAAGCCTTTGGGTACACCTGAACTCCCTGGGGGAGCCTTTACGCAACCCCACACTCAACAGGACTCTGCGTCTTCACTCTTTCCTAACAACCCTAAACATAACCCTAACCGCAACAAGAAGCTGAACCCGAGTTAGACCCGAAAAAACACGTACGGTGCCACTTTATGCCATCCAAAAGTGCTCTCACCGGAAGCCTTTGGGTACACCTGAACTCCCTGGGGGAGCCTTTACGCAACCCCACACTCAACAGGACTCTGCGTCTTCACTCTTTCCTAACAACCCTAAACATAACCCTAACCGCAACAAGAAGCTGAACCCGAGTTAGACCCGAAAAAACACGTACGGTGCCACTTTCTGCCATCAAAAAGTGCTCTCAGCAGAAGCCTTTGGGTACACCTGAACTCCCTGGGGGAGCCTTTACGCAACCCCACACTCAACAGGACTCTGCGTCTTCACTCTTTCCTAACAACCCTAAACATAACCCTAACCGCAACAAGAAGCTGAACCCGAGTTAGACCCGAAAAAACACGTACGGTGCCACTTTCTGCCATCAAAAAGTGCTCTCAGCGGAAGCCTTTGGGTACACCTGACCTCCCTGGGGGAGCCTTTACGCAACCCCACACTCAACAGGACTCTGCGTCTTCACTCTTTCCTAACAACCCTAAACATAACCCTAACCGCAACAAGAAGCTGAACCCGAGTTAGACCCGAAAAAACACGTACGGTGCCACTTTCTGCCATCAAAAAGTGCTCTCAGCGGAAGCCTTTGGGTACACCTGAACTCCCTGGGGGAGCCTTTACGCAACCCCACACTCAACAGGACTCTGCGTCTTCACTCTTTCCTAACAACCCTAAACATAACCCTAACCGCAACAAGAAGCTGAACCCGAGTTAGACCCGAAAAAACACGTACGGTGCCACTTTCTGCCATCAAAAAGTGCTCTCAGCGGAAGCCTTTGGGTACACCTGAACTCCCTGGGGGAGCCTTTACGCAACCCCACACTCAACAGGACTCTGCGTCTTCACTCTTTCCTAACAACCCTAAACATAACCCTAACCGCAACAAGAAGCTGAACCCGAGTTAGACCCGAAAAAACACGTACGGTGCCACTTTCTGCCATCAAAAAGTGCTCTCAGCGGAAGCCTTTGGGTACACCTGAACTCCCTGGGGGAGCCTTTACGCAACCCCACACTCAACAGGACTCTGCGTCTTCACTCTTTCCTAACAACCCTAAACATAAGCCTAACCGCAACAAGAAGCTGAACCCGAGTTAGACCCGAAAAAACACGTACGGTGCCACTTTCTGCCATCAAAAAGTGCTCTCAGCGGAAGCCTTTGGGTACACCTGAACTCCCTGGGGGAGCCTTTACGCAACCCCACACTCAACAGGACTCTGCGTCTTCACTCTTTCCTAACAACCCTAAACATAACCCTAACCGCAACAAGAAGCTGAACCCGAGTTAGACCCGAAAAAACACGTACGGTGCCACTTTCTGCCATCCAAAAGTGCTCTCAGCGGAAGCCTTTGGGTACACCTGAACTCCCTGGGGGAGCCTTTACGCAACCCCACACTCAACAGGACTCTGCGTCTTCACTCTTTCCTAACAACCTTAAACATAACCCTAACCGCAACAAGAAGCTGAACCCGAGTTAGACCCGAAAAAACACGTACGGTGCCACTTTCTGCCATCCAAAAGTGCTCTCAGCGGAAGCCTTTGGGTACACCTGAACTCCCTGGGGGAGCCTTTACGCAACCCCACACTCAACAGGACTCTGCGTCTTCACTCTTTCCTAACAACCCTAAACATAACCCTAACCGCAACAAGAAGCTCAACCCGAGTTAGACCCGAAAAAACACGTATGGTGCCACTTTCTACCATCAAAAAGTGCTCTCAGCGGAAGCCTTTGGGTACACCTGAACTCCCTGGGGGAGCCTTTACGCAACCCCACACTCAACAGGACTCTGCGTCTTCACTCTTTCCTAACAACCCTAAACATAAGCCTAACCGGAACAAGAAGCTGAACCCAAGTTAGACCCGAAAAAACACGTACGGTGCCACTTTCTGCCATCAAAAAGTGCTCTCAGCGGAAGCCTTTGGGTACACCTGAACTCCCTGGGGGAGCCTTTACGCAACCCCACACTCAACAGGACTCTGCGTCTTCACTCTTTCCTAACAACCCTAAACATAACCCTAACCGCAACAAGAAGCTCAACCCGAGTTAGACCCGAAAAAACACGTACGGTGCCACTTTCTGCCATCAAAAAGTGCTCTCAGCGGAAGCCTTTGGGTACACCTGAACTCCCTGGGGGAGCCTTTACGCAACCCCACACTCAACAGGACTCTGCGTCTTCACTCTTTCCTAACAACCCTAAACATAACCCTAACCGCAACAAGAAGCTGAACCCGAGTTAGACCCGAAAAAACACGTACGGTGCCACTTTCTGCCATCCAAAAGTGCTCTCAGCGGAAGCCTTTGGGTACACCTGAACTCCCTGGGGGAGCCTTTACGCAACCCCACACTCAACAGGACTCTGCGTCTTCACTCTTTCCTAACAACCCTAAACATAACCCTAACCGCAACAAGAAACTGAACCCGAGTTAGACCCGAAAAAACACGTACGGTGCCACTTTCTGCCATCAAAAAGTGCTCTCAGCGGAAGCCTTTGGGTACACCTGAACTCCCTGGGGGAGCCTTTACGCAACCCCACACTCAACAGGACTCTGCGTCTTCACTCTTTCCTAACAACCCTAAACATAACCCTAACCGCAACAAGAAGCTCAACCCGAGTTAGACCCGAAAAAACACGTACGGTGCCACTTTCTGCCATCAAAAAGTGCTCTCAGCGGAAGCCTTTGGGTACACCTGAACTCCCTGGGGGAGCCTTTACGCAACCCCACACTCAACAGGACTCTGCGTCTTCACTCTTTCCTAACAACCCTAAACATAACCCTAACCGCAACAAGAAGCTGAACCCGAGTTAGACCCGAAAAAACACGTACGGTGCCACTTTCTGCCATCAAAAAGTGCTCTCAGCGGAAGCCTTTGGGTACACCTGAACTCCCTGGGGGAGCCTTTACGCAACCCCACACTCAACAGGACTCTGCGTCTTCACTCTTTCCTAACAACCCTAAACATAACCCTAACCGCAACAAGAAGCTGAACCCGAGTTAGACCCGAAAAAACACGTACGGTGCCACTTTCTGCCATCAAAAAGTGCTCTCAGCGGAAGCCTTTGGGTACACCTGACCTCCCTGGGGGAGCCTTTACGCAACCCCACACTCAACAGGACTCTGCGTCTTCACTCTTTCCTAACAACCCTAAACATAACCCTAACCGCAACAAGAAGCTGAACCCGAGTTAGACCCGAAAAAACACGTACGGTGCCACTTTCTGCCATCAAAAAGTGCTCTCAGCGGAAGCCTTTGGGTACACCTGAACTCCCTGGGGGAGCCTTTACGCAACCCCACACTCAACAGGACTCTGCGTCTTCACTCTTTCCTAACAACCCTAAACATAACCCTAACCGCAACAAGAAGCTCAACCCGAGTTAGACCCGAAAAAACACGTACGGTGCCACTTTCTGCCATCCAAAAGTGCTCTCAGCGGAAGCCTTTGGGTACACCTGAACTCCCTGGGGGAGCCTTTACGCAACCCCACACTCAACAGGACTCTGCGTCTTCACTCTTTCCTAACAACCCTAAACATAAGCCTAACCGCAACAAGAAGCTGAACCCGAGTTAGACCCGAAAAAACACGTACGGTGCCACTTTCTGCCATCAAAAAGTGCTCTCAGCGGAAGCCTTTGGGTACACCTGAACTCCCTGGGGGAGCCTTTACGCAACCCCACACTCAACAGGACTCTGCGTCTTCACTCTTTCCTAACAACCCTAAACATAACCCTAACCGCAACAAGAAGCTGAACCCGAGTTAGACCCGAAAAAACACGTACGGTGCCACTTTCTGCCATCAAAAAGTGCTCTCAGCGGAAGCCTTTGGGTACACCTGAACTCCCTGGGGGAGCCTTTACGCAACCCCACACTCAACAGGACTCTGCGTCTTCACTCTTTCCTAACAACCCTAAACATAACCCTAACCGCAACAAGAAGCTGAACCCGAGTTAGACCCGAAAAAACACGTACGGTGCCACTTTCTGCCATCAAAAAGTGCTCTCAGCAGAAGCCTTTGGGTACACCTGAACTCCCTGGGGGAGCCTTTACGCAACCCCACACTCAACAGGACTCTGCGTCTTCACTCTTTCCTAACAACCCTAAACATAACCCTAACCGCAACAAGAAGCTGAACCCGAGTTAGACCCGAAAAAACACGTACGGTGCCACTTTCTGCCATCCAAAAGTGCTCTCAGCGGAAGCCTTTGGGTACACCTGAACTCCCTGGGGGAGCCTTTACGCAACCCCACACTCAACAGGACTCTGCGTCTTCACTCTTTCCTAACAACCCTAAACATAACCCTAACCGCAACAAGAAGCTCAACCCGAGTTAGACCCGAAAAAACACGTACGGTGCCACTTTCTGCCATCAAAAAGTGCTCTCAGCGGAAGCCTTTGGGTACACCTGAACTCCCTGGGGGAGCCTTTACGCAACCCCACACTCAACAGGACTCTGCGTCTTCACTCTTTCCTAACAACCCTAAACATAACCCTAACCGGAACAAGTAGCTGAACCCGAGTTAGACCCGAAAAAACACGTACGGTGCCACTTTCTGCCATCAAAAAGTGCTCTCAGCGGAAGCCTTTGGGTACACCTGAACTCCCTGGGGGAGCCTTTACGCAACCCCACACTCAACAGGACTCTGCGTCTTCACTCTTTCCTAACAACCCTAAACATAACCCTAACCGGAACAAGAAGCTCAACCCGAGTTAGACCCAAAAAAACACGTACGGTGCCACTTTCTGCCATCAAAAAGTGCTCTCAGCGGAAGCCTTTGGGTACACCTGAACTCCCTGGGGGAGCCTTTACGCAACCCCACACTCAACAGGACTCTGCGTCTTCACTCTTTCCTAACAACCCTAAACATAACCCTAACCGCAACAAGAAGCTGAACCCGAGTTAGACCCGAAAAAACACGTACGGTGCCACTTTCTGCCATCCAAAAGTGCTCTCAGCGGAAGCCTTTGGGTACACCTGAACTCCCTGGGGGAGCCTTTACGCAACCCCACACTCAACAGGACTCTGCGTCTTCACTCTTTCCTAACAACCCTAAACATAACCCTAACCGCAACAAGAAGCTGAACCCGAGTTAGACCCGAAAAAACACGTACGGTGCCACTTTCTGCCATCCAAAAGTGCTCTCAGCGGAAGCCTTTGGGTACACCTGAACTCCCTGGGGGAGCCTTTACGCAACCCCACACTCAACAGGACTCTGCGTCTTCACTCTTTCCTAACAACCCTAAACATAACCCTAACCGCAACAAGAAGCTGAACCCGAGTTAGACCCGAAAAAACACGTACGGTGCCACTTTCTGCCATCAAAAAGTGCTCTCAGTGGAAGCCTTTGGGTACACCTGAACTCCCTGGGGGAGCCTTTACGCAACCCCACACTCAACAGGACTCTGCGTCTTCACTCTTTCCTAACAACCCTAAACATAACCCTAACCGCAACAAGAAGCTGAACCCGAGTTAGACCCGAAAAAACACGTACGGTGCCACTTTCTGCCATCAAAAAGTGCTCTCAGCGGAAGCCTTTGGGTACACCTGAACTCCCTGGGGGAGCCTTTACGCAACCCCACACTCAACAGGACTCTGCGTCTTCACTCTTTCCTAACAACCCTAAACATAAGCCTAACCGCAACAAGAAGCTGAACCCGAGTTAGACCCGAAAAAACACGTACGGTGCCACTTTCTGCCATCCAAAAGTGCTCTCAGCGGAAGCCTTTGGGTACACCTGAACTCCCTGGGGGAGCCTTTACGCAACCCCACACTCAACAGGACTCTGCGTCTTCACTCTTTCCTAACAACCCTAAACATAACCCTAACCGCAACAAGAAGCTGAACCCGAGTTAGACCCGAAAAAACACGTACGGTGCCACTTTCTGCCATCCAAAAGTGCTCTCAGCGGAAGCCTTTGGGTACACCTGAACTCCCTGGGGGAGCCTTTACGCAACCCCACACTCAACAGGACTCTGCGTCTTCACTCTTTCCTAACAACCCTAAACATAACCCTAACCGCAACAAGAAGCTGAACCCGAGTTAGACCCGAAAAAACACGTACGGTGCCACTTTCTGCCATCCAAAAGTGCTCTCAGCGGAAGCCTTTGGGTACACCTGAACTCCCTGGGGGAGCCTTTACGCAACCCCACACTCAACAGGACTCTGCGTCTTCACTCTTTCCTAACAACCCTAAACATAACCCTAACCGCAACAAGAAGCTCAACCCGAGTTAGACCCGAAAAAACACGTACGGTGCCACTTTCTGCCATCAAAAAGTGCTCTCAGCGGAAGCCTTTGGGTACACCTGAACTCCCTGGGGGAGCCTTTACGCAACCCCACACTCAACAGGACTCTGCGTCTTCACTCTTTCCTAACAACCCTAAACATAACCCTAACCGGAACAAGAAGCTAAACCCGAGTTAGACCCGAAAAAACACGCACGGTGCCACTTTCTGCCATCAAAAAGTGCTCTCAGCGGAAGCCTTTGGGTACACCTGAACTCCCTGGGGGAGCCTTTACGCAACCCCACACTCAACAGGACTCTGCGTCTTCACTCTTTCCTAACAACCCTAAACATAACCCTAACCGCAACAAGAAGCTGAACCCGAGTTAGACCCGAAAAAACACGTACGGTGCCACTTTCTGCCATCCAAAAGTGCTCTCAGCGGAAGCCTTTGGGTACACCTGAACTCCCTGGGGGAGCCTTTACGCAACCCCACACTCAACAGGACTCTGCGTCTTCACTCTTTCCTAACAACCCTAAACATAACCCTAACCGCAACAAGAAGCTGAACCCGAGTTAGACCCGAAAAAACACGTACGGTGCCACTTTCTGCCATCCAAAAGTGCTCTCAGCGGAAGCCTTTGGGTACACCTGAACTCCCTGGGGGAGCCTTTACGCAACCCCACACTCAACAGGACTCTGCGTCTTCACTCTTTCCTAACAACCCTAAACATAACCCTAACCGCAACAAGAAGCTGAACCCGAGTTAGACCCGAAAAAACACGTACGGTGCCACTTTCTGCCATCCAAAAGTGCTCTCAGCGGAAGCCTTTGGGTACACCTGAACTCCCTGGGGGAGCCTTTACGCAACCCCACACTCAACAGGACTCTGCGTCTTCACTCTTTCCTAACAACCCTAAACATAACCCTAACCGCAACAAGAAGCTCAACCCGAGTTAGACCCGAAAAAACACGTACGGTGCCACTTTCTACCATCCAAAAGTGCTCTCAGCGGAAGCCTTTGGGTACACCTGAACTCCCTGGGGGAGCCTTTACGCAACCCCACACTCAACAGGACTCTGCGTCTTCACTCTTTCCTAACAATCCTAAACATAAGCCTAACCGGAACAAGAAGCTCAACCCGAGTTAGACCCGAAAAAACACGTACGGTGCCACTTTCTGCCATCAAAAAGTGCTCTCAGCGGAAGCCTTTGGGTACACCTGAACTCCCTGGGGGAGCCTTTACGCAACCCCACACTCAACAGGACTCTGCGTCTTCACTCTTTCCTAACAACCCTAAACATAACCCTAACCGGAACAAGAAGCTGAACCCGAGTTAGACCCGAAAAAACACGTACGGTGCCACTTTCTGCCATCAAAAAGTGCTCTCAGCGGAAGCCTTTGGGTACACCTGAACTCCCTGGGGGAGCCTTTACGCAACCCCACACTCAACAGGACTCTGCGTCTTCACTCTTTCCTAACAACCCTAAACATAACCCTAACCGCAACAAGAAGCTGAACCCGAGTTAGACCCGAAAAAACACGTACGGTGCCACTTTCTGCCATCAAAAAGTGCTCTCAGCGGAAGCCTTTGGGTACACCTGAACTCCCTGGGGGAGCCTTTACGCAACCCCACACTCAACAGGACTCTGCGTCTTCACTCTTTCCTAACAATCCTAAACATAAGCCTAACCGCAACAAGAAGCTGAACCCGAGTTAGACCCGAAAAAACACGTACGGTGCCACTTTCTGCCATCAAAAAGTGCTCTCAGCGGAAGCCTTTGGGTACACCTGAACTCCCTGGGGGAGCCTTTACGCAACCCCACACTCAACAGGACTCTGCGTCTTCACTCTTTCCTAACAACCCTAAACATAACCCTAACCGCAACAAGAAGCTGAACCCGAGTTAGACCCGAAAAAACACGTACGGTGCCACTTTCTGCCATCAAAAAGTGCTCTCAGCGGAAGCCTTTGGGTACACCTGAACTCCCTGGGGGAGCCTTTACGCAACCCCACACTCAACAGGACTCTGCGTCTTCACTCTTTCCTAACAACCCTAAACATAACCCTAACCGCAACAAGAAACTGAACCCGAGTTAGACCCGAAAAAACACGTACGGTGCCACTTTCTGCCATCAAAAAGTGCTCTCAGCGGAAGCCTTTGGGTACACCTGAACTCCCTGGGGGAGCCTTTACGCAACCCCACACTCAACAGGACTCTGCGTCTTCACTCTTTCCTAACAACCCTAAACATAACCCTAACCGCAACAAGAAGCTGAACCCGAGTTAGACCCGAAAAAACACGTACGGTGCCACTTTCTGCCATCAAAAAGTGCTCTCAGCGGAAGCCTTTGGGTACACCTGAACTCCCTGGGGGAGCCTTTACGCAACCCCACACTCAACAGGACTCTGCGTCTTCACTCTTTCCTAACAACCCTAAACATAACCCTAACCGCAACAAGAAGCTGAACCCGAGTTAGACCCGAAAAAACACGTACGGTGCCACTTTCTGCCATCAAAAAGTGCTCTCAGCGGAAGCCTTTGGGTACACCTGAACTCCCTGGGGGAGCCTTTACGCAACCCCACACTCAACAGGACTCTGCGTCTTCACTCTTTCCTAACAACCCTAAACATAACCCTAACCGCAACAAGAAGCTGAACCCGAGTTAGACCCGAAAAAACACGTACGGTGCCACTTTCTGCCATCAAAAAGTGCTCTCAGCGGAAGCCTTTGGGTACACCTGAACTCCCTGGGGGAGCCTTTACGCAACCCCACACTCAACAGGACTCTGCGTCTTCACTCTTTCCTAACAACCCTAAACATAACCCTAACCGCAACAAGAAGCTGAACCCGAGTTAGACCCGAAAAAACACGTACGGTGCCACTTTCTGCCATCAAAAAGTGCTCTCAGCGGAAGCCTTTGGGTACACCTGAACTCCCTGGGGGAGCCTTTACGCAACCCCACACTCAACAGGACTCTGCGTCTTCACTCTTTCCTAACAACCCTAAACATAACCCTAACCGCAACAAGAAGCTCAACCCGAGTTAGACCCGAAAAAACACGTACGGTGCCACTTTCTGCCATCAAAAAGTGCTCTCAGCGGAAGCCTTTGGGTACACCTGAACTCCCTGGGGGAGCCTTTACGCAACCCCACACTCAACAGGACTCTGCGTCTTCACTCTTTCCTAACAACCCTAAACATAACCCTAACCGCAACAAGAAGCTGAACCCGAGTTAGACCCGAAAAAACACGTACGGTGCCACTTTCTGCCATCAAAAAGTGCTCTCAGCGGAAGCCTTTGGGTACACCTGAACTCCCTGGGGGAGCCTTTACGCAACCCCACACTCAACAGGACTCTGCGTCTTCACTCTTTCCTAACAACCCTAAACATAACCCTAACCGGAACAAGAAGCTGAACCCGAGTTAGACCCGAAAAAACACGTACGGTGCCACTTTCTGCCATCAAAAAGTGCTCTCAGCGGAAGCCTTTGGGTACACCTGAACTCCCTGGGGGAGCCTTTACGCAACCCCACACTCAACAGGACTCTGCGTCTTCACTCTTTCCTAACAACCCTAAACATAACCCTAACCGCAACAAGAAGCTGAACCCGAGTTAGACCCGAAAAAACACGTACGGTGCCACTTTCTGCCATCAAAAAGTGCTCTCAGCAGAAGCCTTTGGGTACACCTGAACTCCCTGGGGGAGCCTTTACGCAACCCCACACTCAACAGGACTCTGTGTCTTCACTCTTTCCTAACAACCCTAAACATAACCGTAACCGCAACAAG
This sequence comes from Anser anser, assembly GCF_964211835.1. Lineage (NCBI taxonomy): Eukaryota > Metazoa > Chordata > Aves > Anseriformes > Anatidae > Anser > Anser anser. The sequence continues at coordinate 39,476 of NW_028153675.1, forward strand.
AAGCTGAACCCGAGTTAGACCCGAAAAAACACGTACGGTGCCACTTTCTGCCATCAAAAAGTGCTCTCAGCGGAAGCCTTTGGGTACACCTGAACTCCCTGGGGGAGCCTTTACGCAACCCCACACTCAACAGGACTCTGCGTCTTCACTCTTTCCTAACAACCCTAAACATAACCCTAACCGCAACAAGAAGATCAACCCGAGTTAGACCCGAAAAAACACGTACGGTGCCACTTTCTGCCATCAAAAAGTGCTCTCAGCGGAAGCCTTTGGGTACACCTGAACTCCCTGGGGGAGCCTTTACGCAACCCCACACTCAACAGGACTCTGCGTCTTCACTCTTTCCTAACAACCCTAAACATAACCCTAACCGCAACAAGAAGCTCAACCCGAGTTAGACCCGAAAAAACACGTACGGTGCCACTTTCTGCCATCAAAAAGTGCTCTCAGCGGAAGCCTTTGGGTACACCTGAACTCCCTGGGGGAGCCTTTACGCAACCCCACACTCAACAGGACTCTGCGTCTTCACTCTTTCCTAACAACCCTAAACATAAGCCTAACCGCAACAAGAAGCTGAACCCGAGTTAGACCCGAAAAAACACGTACGGTGCCACTTTCTGCCATCCAAAAGTGCTCTCAGCGGAAGCCTTTGGGTACACCTGAACTCCCTGGGGGAGCCTTTACGCAACCCCACACTCAACAGGACTCTGCGTCTTCACTCTTTCCTAACAACCCTAAACATAACCCTAACCGCAACAAGAAGCTGAACCCGAGTTAGACCCGAAAAAACACGTACGGTGCCACTTTCTGCCATCCAAAAGTGCTCTCAGCGGAAGCCTTTGGGTACACCTGAACTCCCTGGGGGAGCCTTTACGCAACCCCACACTCAACAGGACTCTGCGTCTTCACTCTTTCCTAACAACCCTAAACATAACCCTAACCGCAACAAGAAGCTGAACCCGAGTTAGACCCGAAAAAACACGTACGGTGCCACTTTCTGCCATCCAAAAGTGCTCTCAGCGGAAGCCTTTGGGTACACCTGAACTCCCTGGGGGAGCCTTTACGCAACCCCACACTCAACAGGACTCTGCGTCTTCACTCTTTCCTAACAACCCTAAACATAACCCTAACCGCAACAAGAAGCTCAACCCGAGTTAGACCCGAAAAAACACGTACGGTGCCACTTTCTGCCATCAAAAAGTGCTCTCAGCGGAAGCCTTTGGGTACACCTGAACTCCCTGGGGGAGCCTTTACGCAACCCCACACTCAACAGGACTCTGCGTCTTCACTCTTTCCTAACAACCCTAAACATAACCCTAACCGCAACAAGAAGCTGAACCCAAGTTAGACCCGAAAAAACACGTACGGTGCCACTTTCTGCCATCAAAAAGTGCTCTCAGCGGAAGCCTTTGGGTACACCTGAACTCCCTGGGGGAGCCTTTACGCAACCCCACACTCAACAGGACTCTGCGTCTTCACTCTTTCCTAACAACCCTAAACATAACCCTAACCGGAACAAGAAGCTCAACCCGAGTTAGACCCGAAAAAACACGTACGGTGCCACTTTCTGCCATCAAAAAGTGCTCTCAGCGGAAGCCTTTGGGTACACCTGAACTCCCTGGGGGAGCCTTTACGCAACCCCACACTCAACAGGACTCTGCGTCTTCACTCTTTCCTAACAACCCTAAACATAACCCTAACCGCAACAAGAAGCTGAACCCGAGTTAGACCCGAAAAAACACGTACGGTGCCACTTTCTGCCATCAAAAAGTGCTCTCAGCGGAAGCCTTTGGGTACACCTGAACTCCCTGGGGGAGCCTTTACGCAACCCCACACTCAACAGGACTCTGCGTCTTCACTCTTTCCTAACAACCCTAAACATAACCCTAACCGCAACAAGAAGCTGAACCCGAGTTAGACCCGAAAAAACACGTACGGTGCCACTTTCTGCCATCAAAAAGTGCTCTCAGTGGAAGCCTTTGGGTACACCTGAACTCCCTGGGGGAGCCTTTACGCAACCCCACACTCAACAGGACTCTGCGTCTTCACTCTTTCCTAACAACCCTAAACATAACCCTAACCGCAACAAGAAGCTGAACCCGAGTTAGACCCGAAAAAACACGTACGGTGCCACTTTCTGCCATCAAAAAGTGCTCTCAGCGGAAGCCTTTGGGTACACCTGAACTCCCTGGGGGAGCCTTTACGCAACCCCACACTCAACAGGACTCTGCGTCTTCACTCTTTCCTAACAACCCTAAACATAACCCTAACCGCAACAAGAAGCTGAACCCGAGTTAGACCCGAAAAAACACGTACGGTGCCACTTTCTGCCATCCAAAAGTGCTCTCAGCGGAAGCCTTTGGGTACACCTGAACTCCCTGGGGGAGCCTTTACGCAACCCCGCACTCAACAGGACTCTGCGTCTTCACTCTTTCCTAACAACCCTAAACATAACCCTAACCGCAACAAGAAGCTGAACCCGAGTTAGACCCGAAAAAACACGTACGGTGCCACTTTCTGCCATCCAAAAGTGCTCTCAGCGGAAGCCTTTGGGTACACCTGAACTCCCTGGGGGAGCCTTTACGCAACCCCACACTCAACAGGACTCTGCGTCTTCACTCTTTCCTAACAACCCTAAACATAACCCTAACCGCAACAAGAAGCTGAACCCGAGTTAGACCCGAAAAAACACGTACGGTGCCACTTTCTGCCATCCAAAAGTGCTCTCAGCGGAAGCCTTTGGGTACACCTGAACTCCCTGGGGGAGCCTTTACGCAACCCCACACTCAACAGGACTCTGCGTCTTCACTCTTTCCTAACAACCCTAAACATAACCCTAACCGCAACAAGAAGCTCAACCCGAGTTAGACCCGAAAAAACACGTACGGTGCCACTTTCTGCCATCAAAAAGTGCTCTCAGCGGAAGCCTTTGGGTACACCTGAACTCCCTGGGGGAGCCTTTACGCAACCCCACACTCAACAGGACTCTGCGTCTTCACTCTTTCCTAACAACCCTAAACATAACCCTAACCGGAACAAGAAGCTCAACCCGAGTTAGACCCGAAAAAACACGTACGGTGCCACTTTCTGCCATCAAAAAGTGCTCTCAGCGGAAGCCTTTGGGTACACCTGAACTCCCTGGGGGAGCCTTTACGCAACCCCACACTCAACAGGACTCTGCGTCTTCACTCTTTCCTAACAACCCTAAACATAACCCTAACCGGAACAAGAAGCTGAACCCGAGTTAGACCCGAAAAAACACGTACGGTGCCACTTTCTGCCATCAAAAAGTGCTCTCAGCGGAAGCCTTTGGGTACACCTGAACTCCCTGGGGGAGCCTTTACGCAACCCCACACTCAACAGGACTCTGCGTCTTCACTCTTTCCTAACAACCCTAAACATAACCCTAACCGCAACAAGAAGCTGAACCCGAGTTAGACCCGAAAAAACACGTACGGTGCCACTTTCTGCCATCCAAAAGTGCTCTCAGCGGAAGCCTTTGGGTACACCTGAACTCCCTGGGGGAGCCTTTACGCAACCCCACACTCAACAGGACTCTGCGTCTTCACTCTTTCCTAACAACCCTAAACATAACCCTAACCGCAACAAGAAGCTGAACCCGAGTTACACCCGAAAAAACACGTACGGTGCCACTTTCTGCCATCAAAAAGTGCTCTCAGCGGAAGCCTTTGGGTACACCTGAACTCCCTGGGGGAGCCTTTACGCAACCCCACACTCAACAGGACTCTGCGTCTTCACTCTTTCCTAACAACCCTAAACATAACCCTAACCGGAACAAGAAGCTGAACCCGAGGTACACCCGAAAAAACACGTACGGTGCCACTTTCCTGCCATCAAAAGTGCTCTCAGCGGAAGCCTTTGGGTACACCTGAACTCCCTGGGGGAGCCTTTACGCAACCCCACACTCAACAGACTCTGCGTCTTCACTCTTTCCTAACAACCCTAAACATAACCCTAACCGCAACAAGAAGCTGAACCCGAGTTAGACCCGAAAAAACACGTACGGTGCCACTTTATGCCATCAAAAAGTGCTCTCAGCGGAAGCCTTTGGGTACACCTGAACTCCCTGGGGGAGCCTTTACGCAACCCCACACTCAACAGGACTCTGCGTCTTCACTCTTTCCTAACAACCCTAAACATAACCCTAACCGCAACAAGAAGCTGAACCCGAGTTAGACCCGAAAAAACACGTACGGTGCCACTTTCTGCCATCAAAAAGTGCTCTCAGCGGAAGCCTTTGGGTACACCTGAACTCCCTGGGGGAGCCTTTACGCAACCCCACACTCAACAGGACTCTGCGTCTTCACTCTTTCCTAACAACCCTAAACATAACCCTAACCGCAACAAGAAGCTGAACCCGAGTTAGACCCGAAAAAACACGTACGGTGCCACTTTCTGCCATCAAAAAGTGCTCTCAGCGGAAGCCTTTGGGTACACCTGAACTCCCTGGGGGAGCCTTTACGCAACCCCACACTCAACAGGACTCTGCGTCTTCACTCTTTCCTAACAACCCTAAACATAACCCTAACCGCAACAAGAAGCTGAACCCGAGTTAGACCCGAAAAAACACGTACGGTGCCACTTTCTGCCATCAAAAAGTGCTCTCAGCGGAAGCCTTTGGGTACACCTGAACTCCCTGGGGGAGCCTTTACGCAACCCCACACTCAACAGGACTCTGCGTCTTCACTCTTTCCTAACAACCCTAAACATAACCCTAACCGCAACAAGAAGCTGAACCCGAGTTAGACCCGAAAAAACACGTACGGTGCCACTTTCTGCCATCAAAAAGTGCTCTCAGCGGAAGCCTTTGGGTACACCTGAACTCCCTGGGGGAGCCTTTACGCAACCCCACACTCAACAGGACTCTGCGTCTTCACTCTTTCCTAACAACCCTAAACATAACCCTAACCGCAACAAGAAACTGAACCCGAGTTAGACCCGAAAAAACACGTACGGTGCCACTTTCTGCCATCAAAAAGTGCTCTCAGCAGAAGCCTTTGGGTACACCTGAAATCCCTGGGGGAGCCTTTACGCAACCCCACACTCAGCAGGACTCTGCGTCTTCACTCTTTCCTAACAACCCTAAACATAACCCTAACCGCAACAAGAAGCTGAACCCAAGTTAGACCCGAAAAAACACGTACGGTGCCACTTTCTGCCATCCAAAAGTGCTCTCAGCGGAAGCCTTTGGGTACACCTGAACTCCCTGGGCGAGCCTTTACGCAACCCCACACTCAACAGGACTCTGCGTCTTCACTCTTTCCTAACAACCCTAAACATAACCCTAACCGCAACAAGAAGCTGAACCCGAGTTAGACCCGAAAAAACACGTACGGTGCCACTTTCTGCCGTCAAAAAGTGCTCTCATCGGAAGCCTTTGGGTACACCTGAACTCCCTGGGGGAGCCTTTACGCAACCCCACACTCAACAGGACTCTGCGTCTTCACTCTTTCCTAACAACCCTAAACATAACCCTAACCGCAACAAGAAGCTGAACCCGAGTTAGACCCGAAAAAACACGTACGGTGCCACTTTCTGCCATCCAAAAGTGCTCTCAGCGGAAGCCTTTGGGTACACCTGAACTCCCTGGGGGAGCCTTTACGCAACCCCACACTCAACAGGACTCTGCGTCTTCACTCTTTCCTAACAACCCTAAACATAACCCTAACCGCAACAAGAAGCTGAACCCGAGTTAGACCCGAAAAAACACGTACGGTGCCACTTTCTGCCATCAAAAAGTGCTCTCAGCGGAAGCCTTTGGGTACACCTGAACTCCCTGGGGGAGCCTTTACGCAACCCCACACTCAACAGGACTCTGCGTCTTCACTCTTTCCTAACAACCCTAAACATAACCCTAACCGCAACAAGAAGCTGAACCCGAGTTAGACCCGAAAAAACACGTACGGTGCCACTTTCTGCCATCAAAAAGTGCTCTCAGCGGAAGCCTTTGGGTACACCTGAACTCCCTGGGGGAGCCTTTACGCAACCCCACACTCAACAGGACTCTGCGTCTTCACTCTTTCCTAACAACCCTAAACATAACCCTAACCGCAACAAGAAGCTCAACCCGAGTTAGACCCGAAAAAACACGTACGGTGCCACTTTCTGCCATCCAAAAGTGCTCTCAGCGGAAGCCTTTGGGTACACCTGAACTCCCTGGGGGAGCCTTTACGCAACCCCACACTCAACAGGACTCTGCGTCTTCACTCTTTCCTAACAACCCTAAACATAACCCTAACCGCAACAAGAAGCTGAACCCGAGTTAGACCCGAAAAAACACGTACGGTGCCACTTTCTGCCATCCAAAAGTGCTCTCAGCGGAAGCCTTTGGGTACACCTGAACTCCCTGGGGGAGCCTTTACGCAACCCCACACTCAACAGGACTCTGCGTCTTCACTCTTTCCTAACAACCCTAAACATAACCCTAACCGCAACAAGAAGCTGAACCCGAGTTAGACCCGAAAAAACACGTACGGTGCCACTTTCTGCCATCAAAAAGTGCTCTCAGCGGAAGCCTTTGGGTACACCTGAACTCCCTGGGGGAGCCTTTACGCAACCCCACACTCAACAGGACTCTGCTTCTTCACTCTTTCCTAACAACCCTAAACATAACCCTAACCGGAACAAGAAGCTGAACCCGAGTTAGACCCGAAAAAACACGTACGGTGCCACTTTCTGCCATCAAAAAGTGCTCTCAGCGGACGCCTTTGGGTACATCTGAACTCCCTGGGGGAGCCTTTACGCAACCCCGCACTCAACAGGACTCTGCGTCTTCACTCTTTCCTAACAACCCTAAACATAACCCTAACCGCAACAAGAAGCTGAACCCGAGTTAGACCCGAAAAAACACGTACGGTGCCACTTTCTGCCATCAAAAAGTGCTCTCAGCGGAAGCCTTTGGGTACACCTGAACTCCCTGGGGGAGCCTTTACGCAACCCCACACTCAACAGGACTCTGCGTCTTCACTCTTTCCTAACAACCCTAAACATAACCCTAACCGCAACAAGAAGCTGAACCCGAGTCAGACCCGAAAAAACACGTACGGTGCCACTTTCTGCCATCCAAAAGTGCTCTCAGCGGAAGCCTTTGGGTACACCTGAACTCCCTGGGGGAGCCTTTACGCAACCCCACACTCAACAGGACTCTGCTTCTTCACTCTTTCCTAACAACCCTAAACATAACCCTAACCGCAACAAGAAGCTGAACCCGAGTCAGACCCGAAAAAACACGTACGGTGCCACTTTCTGCCATCAAAAAGTGCTCTCAGCGGAAGCCTTTGGGTACACCTGAACTCCCTGGGGGAGCCTTTACGCAACCCCACACTCAACAGGACTCTGCGTCTTCACTCTTTCCTAACAACCCTAAACATAACCCTAACCGCAACAAGAAACTGAACCCGAGTTAGACCCGAAAAAACACGTACGGTGCCACTTTCTGCCATCAAAAAGTGCTCTCAGCAGAAGCCTTTGGGTACACCTGAACTCCCTGGGGGAGCCTTTACGCAACCCCACACTCAACAGGACTCTGCGTCTTCACTCTTTCCTAACAACCCTAAACATAACCCTAACCGGAACAAGTAGCTGAACCCGAGTTAGACCCGAAAAAACACGTACGGTGCCACTTTCTGCCATCAAAAAGTGCTCTCAGCGGAAGCCTTTGGGTACACCTGAACTCCCTGGGGGAGCCTTTACGCAACCCCACACTCAACAGGACTCTGCGTCTTCACTCTTTCCTAACAACCCTAAACATAAGCCTAACCGGAACAAGAAGCTGAACCCGAGTTAGACCCGAAAAAACACGTACGGTGCCACTTTCTGCCATCAAAAAGTGCTCTCAGCGGAAGCCTTTGGGTACACCTGAACTCCCTGGGGGAGCCTTTACGCAACCCCACACTCAACAGGACTCTGCGTCTTCACTCTTTCCTAACAACCCTAAACATAATCCTAACCGGAACAAGAAGCTGAACCCGAGTCAGACCCGAAAAAACACGTACGGTGCCACTTTATGCCATCAAAAAGTGCTCTCAGCGGAAGCCTTTGGGTACACCTGAACTCCCTGGGGGAGCCTTTACGCAACCCCACACTCAACAGGACTCTGCGTCTTCACTCTTTCCTAACAACCCTAAACATAACCCTAACCGCAACAAGAAGCTGAACCCGAGTTAGACCCGAAAAAACACGTACGGTGCCACTTTCTGCCATCAAAAAGTGCTCTCAGCGGAAGCCTTTGGGTACACCTGAACTCCCTGGGGGAGCCTTTACGCAACCCCACACTCAACAGGACTCTGCGTCTTCACTCTTTCCTAACAACCCTAAACATAACCCTAACCGCAACAAGAAGCTGAACCCGAGTTAGACCCGAAAAAACACGTACGGTGCCACTTTCTGCCATCAAAAAGTGCTCTCAGCGGAAGCCTTTGGGTACACCTGAACTCCCTGGGGGAGCCTTTACGCAACCCCACACTCAACAGGACTCTGCGTCTTCACTCTTTCCTAACAACCCTAAACATAACCCTAACCGCAACAAGAAGCTGAACCCGAGTTAGACCCGAAAAAACACGTACGGTGCCACTTTCTGCCATCAAAAAGTGCTCTCAGCGGAAGCCTTTGGGTACACCTGAACTCCCTGGGGGAGCCTTTACGCAACCCCACACTCAACAGGACTCTGCGTCTTCACTCTTTCCTAACAACCCTAAACATAACCCTAACCGCAACAAGAAGCTGAACCCGAGTTAGACCCGAAAAAACACGTACGGTGCCACTTTCTGCCATCAAAAAGTGCTCTCAGCGGAAGCCTTTGGGTACACCTGAACTCCCTGGGGGAGCCTTTACGCAACCCCACACTCAACAGGACTCTGCGTCTTCACTCTTTCCTAACAACCCTAAACATAACCCTAACCGCAACAAGAAACTGAACCCGAGTTAGACCCGAAAAAACACGTACGGTGCCACTTTCTGCCATCAAAAAGTGCTCTCAGCAGAAGCCTTTGGGTACACCTGAAATCCCTGGGGGAGCCTTTACGCAACCCCACACTCAGCAGGACTCTGCGTCTTCACTCTTTCCTAACAACCCTAAACATAACCCTAACCGCAACAAGAAGCTGAACCCAAGTTAGACCCGAAAAAACACGTACGGTGCCACTTTCTGCCATCCAAAAGTGCTCTCAGCGGAAGCCTTTGGGTACACCTGAACTCCCTGGGGGAGCCTTTACGCAACCCCACACTCAACAGGACTCTGCGTCTTCACTCTTTCCTAACAACCCTAAACATAACCCTAACCGCAACAAGAAGCTCAACCCGAGTTAGACCCGAAAAAACACGTACGGTGCCACTTTCTGCCATCAAAAAGTGCTCTCAGCGGAAGCCTTTGGGTACACCTGAACTCCCTGGGGGAGCCTTTACGCAACCCCACACTCAACAGGACTCTGCGTCTTCACTCTTTCCTAACAACCCTAAACATAACCCTAACCGCAACAAGAAGCTGAACCCGAGTTAGACCCGAAAAAACACGTACGGTGCCACTTTCTGCCATCAAAAAGTGCTCTCAGCGGAAGCCTTTGGGTACACCTGAACTCCCTGGGGGAGCCTTTACGCAACCCCACACTCAACAGGACTCTGCGTCTTCACTCTTTCCTAACAACCCTAAACATAACCCTAACCGCAACAAGAAGCTGAACCCGAGTTAGACCCGAAAAAACATGTACGGTGCCACTTTCTGCCATCCAAAAGTGCTCTCAGCGGAAGCCTTTGGGTACACCTGAACTCCCTGGGGGAGCCTTTACGCAACCCCACACTCAACAGGACTCTGCGTCTTCACTCTTTCCTAACAACCCTAAACATAACCCTAACCGCAACAAGAAGCTGAACCCGAGTTACACCCGAAAAAACACGTACGGTGCCACTTTCTGCCATCAAAAAGTGCTCTCAGCAGAAGCCTTTGGGTACACCTGAAATCCCTGGGGGAGCCTTTACGCAACCCCACACTCAGCAGGACTCTGCGTCTTCACTCTTTCCTAACAACCCTAAACATAACCCTAACCGCAACAAGAAGCTGAACCCAAGTTAGACCCGAAAAAACACGTACGGTGCCACTTTCTGCCATCCAAAAGTGCTCTCAGCGGAAGCCTTTGGGTACACCTGAACTCCCTGGGGGAGCCTTTACGCAACCCCACACTCAACAGGACTCTGCGTCTTCACTCTTTCCTAACAACCCTAAACATAACCCTAACCGCAACAAGAAGCTCAACCCGAGTTAGACCCGAAAAAACACGTACGGTGCCACTTTCTGCCATCAAAAAGTGCTCTCAGCGGAAGCCTTTGGGTACACCTGAACTCCCTGGGGGAGCCTTTACGCAACCCCACACTCAACAGGACTCTGCGTCTTCACTCTTTCCTAACAACCCTAAACATAACCCTAACCGCAACAAGAAGCTGAACCCGAGTTAGACCCGAAAAAACACGTACGGTGCCACTTTCTGCCATCAAAAAGTGCTCTCAGCGGAAGCCTTTGGGTACACCTGAACTCCCTGGGGGAGCCTTTACGCAACCCCACACTCAACAGGACTCTGCTTCTTCACTCTTTCCTAACAACCCTAAACATAACCCTAACCGGAACAAGAAGCTGAACCCGAGTTAGACCCGAAAAAACACGTACGGTGCCACTTTCAGCCATCAAAAAGTGCTCTCAGCGGACGCCTTTGGGTACATCTGAACTCCCTGGGGGAGCCTTTACGCAACCCCGCACTCAACAGGACTCTGCGTCTTCACTCTTTCCTAACAACCCTAAACATAACCCTAACCGCAACAAGAAGCTGAACCCGAGTTAGACCCGAAAAAACACGTACGGTGCCACTTTCTGCCATCAAAAAGTGCTCTCAGCGGAAGCCTTTGGGTACACCTGAACTCCCTGGGGGAGCCTTTACGCAACCCCACACTCAACAGGACTCTGCGTCTTCACTCTTTCCTAACAACCCTAAACATAACCCTAACCGCAACAAGAAGCTGAACCCGAGTCAGACCCGAAAAAACACGTACGGAGCCACTTTCTGCCATCCAAAAGTGCTCTCAGCGGAAGCCTTTGGGTACACCTGAGCTCCCTGGGGGAGCCTTTACGCAACCCCACACTCAACAGGACTCTGCTTCTTCACTCTTTCCTAACAACCCTAAACATAACCCTAACCGCAACAAGAAGCTGAACCCGAGTCAGACCCGAAAAAACACGTACGGTGCCACTTTCTGCCATCAAAAAGTGCTCTCAGCGGAAGCCTTTGGGTACACCTGAACTCCCTGGGGGAGCCTTTACGCAACCCCACACTCAACAGGACTCTGCGTCTTCACTCTTTCCTAACAACCCTAAACATAACCCTAACCGCAACAAGAAACTGAACCCGAGTTAGACCCGAAAAAACACGTACGGTGCCACTTTCTGCCATCAAAAAGTGCTCTCAGCAGAAGCCTTTGGGTACACCTGAACTCCCTGGGGGAGCCTTTACGCAACCCCACACTCAACAGGACTCTGCGTCTTCACTCTTTCCTAACAACCTTAAACATAACCCTAACCGCAACAAGTAGCTGAACCCGAGTTAGACCCGAAAAACCACGTACGGTGCCACTTTCTGCCATCCAAAAGTGCTCTCAGCGGAAGCCTTTGGGTACACCTGAACTCCCTGGGGGAGCCTTTACGCAACCCCACACTCAACAGGACTCTGCGTCTTCACTCTTTCCTAACAACCCTAAACATAACCCTAACCGCAACAAGAAGCTGAACCCGAGTTAGACCCGAAGAAACACGTACGGTGCCACTTTCTGCCATCAAAAAGTGCTCTCAGCAGAAGCCTTTGGGTACACCTGAACTCCCTGGGGGAGCCTTTACGCAACCCCACACTCAACAGGACTCTGCGTCTTCACTCTTTCCTAACAACCCTAAACATAACCCTAACCGGAACAAGTAGCTGAACCCGAGTTAGACCCGAAAAAACACGTACGGTGCCACTTTCTGCCATCAAAAAGTGCTCTCAGCGGAAGCCTTTGGGTACACCTGAACTCCCTGGGGGAGCCTTTACGCAACCCCACACTCAACAGGACTCTGCGTCTTCACTCTTTCCTAACAACCCTAAACATAAGCCTAACCGGAACAAGAAGCTGAACCCGAGTTAGACCCGAAAAAACACGTACGGTGCCACTTTCTGCCATCAAAAAGTGCTCTCAGCGGAAGCCTTTGGGTACACCTGAACTCCCTGGGGGAGCCTTTACGCAACCCCACACTCAACAGGACTCTGCGTCTTCACTCTTTCCTAACAACCCTAAACATAATCCTAACCGGAACAAGAAGCTGAACCCGAGTCAGACCCGAAAAAACACGTACGGTGCCACTTTCTGCCATCCAAAAGTGCTCTCAGCGGAAGCCTTTGGGTACACCTGAACTCCCTGGGGGAGCCTTTACGCAACCCCACACTCAACAGGACTCTGCGTCTTCACTCTTTCCTAACAACCCTAAACATAACCCTAACCGCAACAAGAAGCTGAACCCGAGTTAGACCCGAAAAAACACGTACGGTGCCACTTTCTGCCATCAAAAAGTGCTCTCAGCGGAAGCCTTTGGGTACACCTGAACTCCCTGGGGGAGCCTTTACGCAACCCCACACTCAACAGGACTCTGCGTCTTCACTCTTTCCTAACAACCCTAAACATAACCCTAACCGCAACAAGAAGCTGAACCCGAGTCAGACCCGAAAAAACACGTACGGTGCCACTTTCTGCCATCAAAAAGTGCTCTCAGCGGAAGCCTTTGGGTACACCTGAACTCCCTGGGGGAGCCTTTACGCAACCCCACACTCAACAGGACTCTGCGTCTTCACTCTTTCCTAACAACCCTAAACATAACCCTAACCGCAACAAGAAGCTGAACCCGAGTTAGACCCGAAAAAACACGTACGGTGCCACTTTCTGCCATCAAAAAGTGCTCTCAGCGGAAGCCTTTGGGTACACCTGAACTCCCTGGGGGAGCCTTTACGCAACCCCACACTCAACAGGACTCTGCGTCTTCACTCTTTCCTAACAACCCTAAACATAACCCTAACCGCAACAAGAAGCTGAACCCGAGTTAGACCCGAAAAAACACGTACGGTGCCACTTTCTGCCATCAAAAAGTGCTCTCAGCGGAAGCCTTTGGGTACACCTGAACTCCCTGGGGGAGCCTTTACGCAACCCCACACTCAACAGGACTCTGCGTCTTCACTCTTTCCTAACAACCCTAAACATAACCCTAACCGCAACAAGAAACTGAACCCGAGTTAGACCCGAAAAAACACGTACGGTGCCACTTTCTGCCATCAAAAAGTGCTCTCAGCAGAAGCCTTTGGGTACACCTGAAATCCCTGGGGGAGCCTTTACGCAACCCCACACTCAGCAGGACTCTGCGTCTTCACTCTTTCCTAACAACCCTAAACATAACCCTAACCGCAACAAGAAGCTGAACCCAAGTTAGACCCGAAAAAACACGTACGGTGCCACTTTCTGCCATCCAAAAGTGCTCTCAGCGGAAGCCTTTGGGTACACCTGAACTCCCTGGGGGAGCCTTTACGCAACCCCACACTCAACAGGACTCTGCGTCTTCACTCTTTCCTAACAACCCTAAACATAACCCTAACCGCAACAAGAAGCTCAACCCGAGTTAGACCCGAAAAAACACGTACGGTGCCACTTTCTGCCATCAAAAAGTGCTCTCAGCGGAAGCCTTTGGGTACACCTGAACTCCCTGGGGGAGCCTTTACGCAACCCCACACTCAACAGGACTCTGCGTCTTCACTCTTTCCTAACAACCCTAAACATAACCCTAACCGCAACAAGAAGCTGAACCCGAGTTAGACCCGAAAAAACACGTACGGTGCCACTTTCTGCCATCCAAAAGTGCTCTCAGCGGAAGCCTTTGGGTACACCTGAACTCCCTGGGGGAGCCTTTACGCAACCCCACACTCAACAGGACTCTGCGTCTTCACTCTTTCCTAACAACCCTAAACATAACCCTAACCGCAACAAGAAGCTGAACCCGAGTTAGACCCGAAAAAACATGTACGGTGCCACTTTCTGCCATCCAAAAGTGCTCTCAGCGGAAGCCTTTGGGTACACCTGAACTCCCTGGGGGAGCCTTTACGCAACCCCACACTCAACAGGACTCTGCGTCTTCACTCTTTCCTAACAACCCTAAACATAACCCTAACCGCAACAAGAAGCTGAACCCGAGTTACACCCGAAAAAACACGTACGGTGCCACTTTCTGCCATCAAAAAGTGCTCTCAGCGGAAGCCTTTGGGTACACCTGAACTCCCTGGGGGAGCCTTTACGCAACCCCACACTCAACAGGACTCTGCGTCTTCACTCTTTCCTAACAACCCTAAACATAAGCCTAACCGCAACAAGAAGCTGAACCCGAGTTAGACCCGAAAAAATACGTACGGTGCCACTTTCTGCCATCCAAAAGTGCTCTCAGCGGAAGCCTTTGGGTACACCTGAACTCCCTGGGGGAGCCTTTACGCAACCCCACACTCAACAGGACTCTGCGTCTTCACTCTTTCCTAACAACCCTAAACATAACCCTAACCACAACAAGAAACTGAACCCGAGTTAGACCCGAAAAAACACGTACGGTGCCACTTTCTGCCATCAAAAAGTGCTCTCAGCGGAAGCCTTTGGGTACACCTGAAATCCCTGGGGGAGCCTTTACGCAATCCCACACTCAGCAGGACTCTGCGTCTTCACTCTTTCCTAACAACCCTAAACATAACCCTAACCGCAACAAGAAGCTGAACCCAAGTTAGACCCGAAAAAACACGTACGGTGCCACTTTCTGCCATCCAAAAGTGCTCTCAGCGGAAGCGTTTGGGTACACCTGAACTCCCTGGGCGAGCCTTTACGCAACCCCACACTCAACAGGACTCTGCGTCTTCACTCTTTCCTAACAACCCTAAACATAACCCTAACCGCAACAAGAAGCTGAACCCGAGTTAGACCCGAAAAAACACGTACGGTGCCACTTTCTGCCGTCAAAAAGTGCTCTCAGCGGAAGCCTTTGGGTACACCTGAACTCCCTGGGGGAGCCTTTACGCAACCCCACACTCAACAGGACTCTGCGTCTTCACTCTTTCCTAACAACCCTAAACACAACCCTAACCGCAACAAGAAGCTGAACCCGAGTTAGACCCGAAAAAACACGTACGGTGCCACTTTCTGCCATCCAAAAGTGCTCTCAGCGGAAGCCTTTGGGTACACCTGAACTCCCTGGGGGAGCCTTTACGCAACCCCACACTCAACAGGACTCTGCGTCTTCACTCTTTCCTAACAACCCTAAACATAACCCTAACCGCAACAAGAAGCTGAACCCGAGTTAGACCCGAAAAAACACGTACGGTGCCACTTTCTGCCATCAAAAAGTGCTCTCAGTGGAAGCCTTTGGGTACACCTGAACTCCCTGGGGGAGCCTTTACGCAACCCCACACTCAACAGGACTCTGCGTCTTCACTCTTTCCTAACAACCCTAAACATAACCCTAACCGCAACAAGAAGCTGAACCCGAGTTAGACCCGAAAAAACACGTACGGTGCCACTTTCTGCCATCAAAAAGTGCTCTCAGCGGAAGCCTTTGGGTACACCTGAACTCCCTGGGGGAGCCTTTACGCAACCCCACACTCAACAGGACTCTGCGTCTTCACTCTTTCCTAACAACCCTAAACATAACCCTAACCGCAACAAGAAGCTCAACCCGAGTTAGACCCGAAAAAACACGTACGGTGCCACTTTCTGCCATCAAAAAGTGCTCTCAGCGGAAGCCTTTGGGTACACCTGAACTCCCTGGGGGAGCCTTTACGCAACCCCACACTCAACAGGACTCTGCGTCTTCACTCTTTCCTAACAACCCTAAACATAACCCTAACCGCAACAAGAAGCTGAACCCGAGTTAGACCCGAAAAAACACGTACGGTGCCACTTTCTGCCATCCAAAAGTGCTCTCAGCGGAAGCCTTTGGGTACACCTGAACTCCCTGGGGGAGCCTTTACGCAACCCCACACTCAACAGGACTCTGCGTCTTCACTCTTTCCTAACAACCCTAAACATAACCCTAACCGCAACAAGAAGCTCAACCCGAGTTAGACCCGAAAAAACACGTACGGTGCCACTTTCTGCCATCAAAAAGTGCTCTCAGCGGAAGCCTTTGGGTACACCTGAACTCCCTGGGGGAGCCTTTACGCAACCCCACACTCAACAGGACTCTGCTTCTTCACTCTTTCCTAACAACCCTAAACATAACCCTAACCGGAACAAGAAGCTGAACCCGAGTTAGACCCGAAAAAACACGTACGGTGCCACTTTCTGCCATCAAAAAGTGCTCTCAGCGGACGCCTTTGGGTACATCTGAACTCCCTGGGGGAGCCTTTACGCAACCCCGCACTCAACAGGACTCTGCGTCTTCACTCTTTCCTAACAACCCTAAACATAACCCTAACCGCAACAAGAAGCTGAACCCGAGTTAGACCCGAAAAAACACGTACGGTGCCACTTTCTGCCATCAAAAAGTGCTCTCAGCGGAAGCCTTTGGGTACACCTGAACTCCCTGGGGGAGCCTTTACGCAACCCCACACTCAACAGGACTCTGCGTCTTCACTCTTTCCTAACAACCCTAAACATAACCCTAACCGCAACAAGAAGCTGAACCCGAGTCAGACCCGAAAAAACACGTACGGTGCCACTTTCTGCCATCCAAAAGTGCTCTCAGCGGAAGCCTTTGGGTACACCTGAACTCCCTGGGGGAGCCTTTACGCAACCCCACACTCAACAGGACTCTGCTTCTTCACTCTTTCCTAACAACCCTAAACATAACCCTAACCGCAACAAGAAGCTGAACCCGAGTCAGACCCGAAAAAACACGTACGGTGCCACTTTCTGCCATCAAAAAGTGCTCTCAGCGGAAGCCTTTGGGTACACCTGAACTCCCTGGGGGAGCCTTTACGCAACCCCACACTCAACAGGACTCTGCGTCTTCACTCTTTCCTAACAACCCTAAACATAACCCTAACCGCAACAAGAAACTGAACCCGAGTTAGACCCGAAAAAACACGTACGGTGCCACTTTCTGCCATCAAAAAGTGCTCTCAGCAGAAGCCTTTGGGTACACCTGAACTCCCTGGGGGAGCCTTTACGCAACCCCACACTCAACAGGACTCTGCGTCTTCACTCTTTCCTAACAACCTTAAACATAACCCTAACCGCAACAAGTAGCTGAACCCGAGTTAGACCCGAAAAACCACGTACGGTGCCACTTTCTGCCATCCAAAAGTGCTCTCAGCGGAAGCCTTTGGGTACACCTGAACTCCCTGGGGGAGCCTTTACGCAACCCCACACTCAACAGGACTCTGCGTCTTCACTCTTTCCTAACAACCCTAAACATAACCCTAACCGCAACAAGAAGCTGAACCCGAGTTAGACCCGAAGAAACACGTACGGTGCCACTTTCTGCCATCAAAAAGTGCTCTCAGCAGAAGCCTTTGGGTACACCTGAACTCCCTGGGGGAGCCTTTACGCAACCCCACACTCAACAGGACTCTGCGTCTTCACTCTTTCCTAACAACCCTAAACATAACCCTAACCGGAACAAGTAGCTGAACCCGAGTTAGACCCGAAAAAACACGTACGGTGCCACTTTCTGCCATCAAAAAGTGCTCTCAGCGGAAGCCTTTGGGTACACCTGAACTCCCTGGGGGAGCCTTTACGCAACCCCACACTCAACAGGACTCTGCGTCTTCACTCTTTCCTAACAACCCTAAACATAAGCCTAACCGGAACAAGAAGCTGAACCCGAGTTAGACCCGAAAAAACACGTACGGTGCCACTTTCTGCCATCAAAAAGTGCTCTCAGCGGAAGCCTTTGGGTACACCTGAACTCCCTGGGGGAGCCTTTACGCAACCCCACACTCAACAGGACTCTGCTTCTTCACTCTTTCCTAACAACCCTAAACATAATCCTAACCGGAACAAGAAGCTGAACCCGAGTCAGACCCGAAAAAACACGTACGGTGCCACTTTCTGTCATCAAAAAGTGCTCTCAGCGGAAGCCTTTGGGTACACCTGAACTCCCTGGGGGAGCCTTTACGCAACCCCACACTCAACAGGACTCTGCTTCTTCACTCTTTCTTAACAACCCTAAACATAACCCTAACCGCAACAAGAAGCTGAACCCGAGTTAGACCCGAAAAAACACGTACGGTGCCACTTTCTGCCATCAAAAAGTGCTCTCAGCGGAAGCCTTTGGGTACACCTGAACTCCCTGGGGGAGCCTTTACGCAACCCCACACTCAACAGGACTCTGCGTCTTCACTCTTTCCTAACAATCCTAAACATAAGCCTAACCGGAACAAGAAGCTGATCCCGAGTTAGACCCGAAAAAACACGTACGGTGCCACTTTCTGCCATCCAAAAGTGCTCTCAGCGGAAGCCTTTGGGTACACCTGAACTCCCTGGGGGAGCCTTTACGCAACCCCACACTCAACAGGACTCTGCGTCTTCACTCTTTCCTAACAACCCTAAACATAACCCTAACCGCAACAAGAAGCTGAACCCGAGTTAGACCCGAAAAAACACGTACGGTGCCACTTTCTGCCATCAAAAAGTGCTCTCAGCGGAAGCCTTTGGGTACACCTGAACTCCCTGGGGGAGCCTTTACGCAACCCCACACTCAACAGGACTCTGCGTCTTCACTCTTTCCTAACAACCCTAAACATAACCCTAACCGCAACAAGAAGCTGAACCCGAGTTAGACCCGAAAAAACACGTACGGTGCCACTTTCTGCCATCAAAAAGTGCTCTCAGCGGAAGCCTTTGGGTACATCTGAACTCCCTGGGGGAGCCTTTACGCAACCCCACACTCAACAGGACTCTGCGTCTTCACTCTTTCCTAACAACCCTAAACATAACCCTAACCGCAACAAGAAGCTGAACCCGAGTTAGACCCGAAAAAACACGTACGGTGCCACTTTCTGCCATCAAAAAGTGCTCTCAGCGGAAGCCTTTGGGTACACCTGAACTCCCTGGGGGAGCCTTTACGCAAACCCACACTCAACAGGACTCTGCGTCTTCACTCTTTCCTAACAACCCTAAACATATCCCTAACCGCAACAAGAACCTGAACCTGAGTTAGACCCGAAAAAACACGTACGGTGCCACTTTCTGCCATCAAAAAGTGCTCTCAGCGGAAGCCTTTGGGTACACCTGACCTCCCTGGGGGAGCCTTTACGCAACCCCACACTCAACAGAACTCTGCGTCTTCACTCTTTCCTAACAACCCTAAACATAAGCCTAACCGCAACAAGAAGCTGAACCCGAGTTAGACCCGAAAAAACACGTACGGTGCCACTTTCTGCCATCAAAAAGTGCTCTCAGCAGAAGCCTTTGGGTACACCTGAACTCCCTGGGGGAGCCTTTACGCAACCCCACACTCAACAGGACTCTGCGTCTTCACTCTTTCCTAACAACCCTAAACATAAGCCTAACCGGAACAAGAAGCTGAACCCGAGTTAGACCCGAAAAAACACGTACGGTGCCACTTTCTGCCATCAAAAAGTGCTCTCAGCGGAAGCCTTTGGGTACACCTGAACTCCCTGGGGGAGCCTTTACGCAACCCCACACTCAACAGGACTCTGCTTCTTCACTCTTTCCTAACAACCCTAAACATAACCCTAACCGGAACAAGAAGCTGAACCCGAGTCAGACCCGAAAAAACACGTACGGTGCCACTTTCTGCCATCAAAAAGTGCTCTCAGCGGAAGCCTTTGGGTACACCTGAACTCCCTGGGGGAGCCTTTACGCAACCCCGCACTCAACAGGACTCTGCGTCTTCACTCTTTCCTAACAACCCTAAACATAACCCTAACCGCAACAAGAAGCTGAACCCAAGTTAGACCCGAAAAAACACGTACGGTGCCACTTTCTGCCATCCAAAAGTGCTCTCAGCGGAAGCCTTTGGGTACACCTGGACTCCCTGGGGGAGCCTTTACGCAACCCCACACTCAACAGGACTCTGCGTCTTCACTCTTTCCTAACAATCCTAAACATAAGCCTAACCGGAACAAGAAGCTGATCCCGAGTTAGACCCGAAAAAACACGTACGGTGCCACTTTCTGCCATCAAAAAGTGCTCTCAGCGGAAGCCTTTGGGTACACCTGAACTCCCTGGGGGAGCCTTTACGCAACCCCACACTCAACAGGACTCTGCGTCTTCACTCTTTCCTAACAACCCTAAACATAACCCTAACCGGAACAAGAAGCTGAACCCGAGTTAGACCCGAAAAAACACGTACGGTGCCACTTTCTGCCATCAAAAAGTGCTCTCAGCGGAAGCCTTTGGGTACACCTGAACTCCCTGGGGGAGCCTTTACGCAACCCCACACTCAACAGGACTCTGCGTCTTCACTCTTTCCTAACAACCCTAAACATAACCCTAACCGCAACAAGAAGCTGAACCCGAGTTAGACCTGAAAAAAAACGTACGGTGCCACTTTCTGCCATCAAAAAGTGCTCTCACCAGAAGCCTTTGGGTACATCTGAACTCCCTGGGGGAGCCTTTACGCAACCCCACACTCAACAGGACTCTGCGTCTTCACTCTTTCCTAACAACCCTAAACATAACCCTAACCGCAACAAGAAGCTGAACCCGAGTTAGACCCGAAAAAACACGTACGGTGCCACTTTCTGCCATCAAAAAGTGCTCTCAGCGGAAGCCTTTGGGTACACCTGAACTCCCTGGGGGAGCCTTTACGCAACCCCACACTCAACAGGACTCTGCTTCTTCACTCTTTCCTAACAACCCTAAACATAACCCTAACCGGAACAAGAAGCTGAACCCGAGTCAGACCCGAAAAAACACGTACGGTGCAACTTTCTGCCATCAAAAAGTGCTCTCAGCGGAAGCCTTTGGGTACACCTGAACTCCCTGGGGGAGCCTTTACGCAACCCCACACTCAACAGGACTCTGCGTCTTCACTCTTTCCTAACAACCCTAAACATAACCCTAACCGCAACAAGAAGCTGAACCCGAGTTAGACCCGAAAAAACACGTACGGTGCCACTTTCTGCCATCCAAAAGTGCTCTCAGCGGAAGCCTTTGGGTACACCTGAACTCCCTGGGGGAGCCTTTACGCAACCCCACACTCAACAGGACTCTGCGTCTTCACTCTTTCCTAACAACCCTAAACATAACCCTAACCGCAACAAGAAGCTGAACCCGAGTTAGACCCGAAAAAACACGTACGGTGCCACTTTCTGCCATCAAAAAGTGCTCTCAGCAGAAGCCTTTGGGTACACCTGAACTCCCTGGGGGAGCCTTTACGCAACCCCACACTCAACAGGACTCTGCGTCTTCACTCTTTCCTAACAACCCTAAACATAACCCTAACCGGAACAAGTAGCTGAACCCGAGTTAGACCCGAAAAAACACGTACGGTGCCACTTTCTGCCATCAAAAAGTGCTCTCAGCGGAAGCCTTTGGGTACACCTGAACTCCCTGGGGGAGCCTTTACGCAACCCCACACTCAACAGGACTCTGCGTCTTCACTCTTTCCTAACAACCCTAAACATAACCCTAACCGCAACAAGAAGCTGAACCCGAGTTAGACCCGAAAAAACACGTACGGTGCCACTTTCTGCCATCAAAAAGTGCTCTCAGCGGAAGCCTTTGGGTACACCTGAACTCCCTGGGGGAGCCTTTACGCAACCCCACACTCAACAGGACTCTGCGTCTTCACTCTTTCCTAACAACCCTAAACATAAGCCTAACCGCAACAAGAAGCTGAACCCGAGTTAGACCCGAAAAAACACGTACGGTGCCACTTTCTGCCATCAAAAAGTGCTCTCAGCGGAAGCCTTTGGGGACACCTGAACTCCCTGGGGGAGCCTTTACGCAACCCCACACTCAACAGGACTCTGCTTCTTCACTCTTTCCTAACAACCCTAAACATAACCCTAACCGGAACAAGAAGCTGAACCCGAGTCAGACCCGAAAAAACACGTACGGTGCCACTTTCTGCCATCAAAAAGTGCTCTCAGCGGAAGCCTTTGGGTACACCTGAACTCCCTGGGGGAGCCTTTACGCAACCCCGCACTCAACAGGACTCTGCGTCTTCACTCTTTCCTAACAACCCTAAACATAACCCTAACCGCAACAAGAAGCTGAACCCGAGTTAGACCCGAAAAAACACGTACGGTGCCACTTTCTGCCATCCAAAAGTGCTCTCAGCGGAAGCCTTTGGGTACACCTGAACTCCCTGGGGGAGCCTTTACGCAACCCCACACTCAACAGGACTCTGCGTCTTCACTCTTTCCTAACAACCCTAAACATAACCCTAACCGCAACAAGAAGCTGAACCCGAGTTAGACCCGAAAAAACACGTACGGTGCCACTTTCTGCCATCAAAAAGTGCTCTCAGCAGAAGCCTTTGGGTACACCTGAACTCCCTGGGGGAGCCTTTACGCAACCCCACACTCAACAGGACTCTGCGTCTTCACTCTTTCCTAACAACCCTAAACATAACCCTAACCGGAACAAGTAGCTGAACCCGAGTTAGACCCGAAAAACCACGTACGGTGCCACTTTCTGCCATCAAAAAGTGCTCTCAGCGGAAGCCTTTGGGTACACCTGAACTCCCTGGGGGAGCCTTTACGCAACCCCACACTCAACAGGACTCTGCGTCTTCACTCTTTCCTAACAACCCTAAACATAAGCCTAACCGGAACAAGAAGCTGAACCCGAGTTAGACCCGAAAAAACACGTACGGTGCCACTTTCTGCCATCAAAAAGTGCTCTCAGCGGAAGCCTTTGGGTACACCTGAACTCCCTGGGGGAGCCTTTACGCAACCCCACACTCAACAGGACTCTGCGTCTTCACTCTTTCCTAACAACCCTAAACATAACCCTAACCGCAACAAGAAGCTGAACCCGAGTTAGACCCGAAAAAACACGTAC
>NW_028153675.1:67500-90745 GCF_964211835.1 Anser anser
CCCTAACCGCAACAAGAAGCTGAACCCGAGTTAGACCCGAAAAAACACGTACGGTGCCACTTTCTGCCATCAAAAAGTGCTCTCAGCGGAAGCCTTTGGGTACACCTGAGCTCCCTGGGGGAGCCTTTACGCAACCCCACACTCAACAGGACTCTGCGTCTTCACTCTTTCCTAACAACCCTAAACATAACCCTAACCGCAACAAGAAGCTGAACCCGAGTTAGACCCGAAAAAACACGTACGGTGCCACTTTCTGCCATCCAAAAGTGCTCTCAGCGGAAGCCTTTGGGTACACCTGAACTCCCTGGGGGAGCCTTTACGCAACCCCACACTCAACAGGACTCTGCGTCTTCACTCTTTCCTAACAACCCTAAACATAACCCTAACCGCAACAAGAAGCTCAACCCGAGTTAGACCCGAAAAAACACGTACGGTGCCACTTTCTGCCATCAAAAAGTGCTCTCAGCGGAAGCCTTTGGGTACACCTGAACTCCCTGGGGGAGCCTTTACGCAACCCCACACTCAACAGGACTCTGCGTCTTCACTCTTTCCTAACAACCCTAAACATAACCCTAACCGCAACAAGAAGCTCAACCCGAGTTAGACCCGAAAAAACACGTACGGTGCCACTTTCTGCCATCAAAAAGTGCTCTCAGCGGAAGCCTTTGGGTACACCTGAACTCCCTGGGGGAGCCTTTACGCAACCCCACACTCAACAGGACTCTGCGTCTTCACTCTTTCCTAACAACCCTAAACATAACCCTAACCGCAACAAGAAGCTGAACCCGAGTTAGACCCGAAAAAACACGTACGGTGCCACTTTCTGCCATCAAAAAGTGCTCTCAGCGGAAGCCTTTGGGTACACCTGAACTCCCTGGGGGAGCCTTTACGCAACCCCACACTCAACAGGACTCTGCGTCTTCACTCTTTCCTAACAACCCTAAACATAACCCTAACCGCAACAAGAAGCTCAACCCGAGTTAGACCCGAAAAAACACGTACGGTGCCACTTTCTGCCATCAAAAAGTGCTCTCAGCGGAAGCCTTTGGGTACACCTGAACTCCCTGGGGGAGCCTTTACGCAACCCCACACTCAACAGGACTCTGCGTCTTCACTCTTTCCTAACAACCCTAAACACAACCCTAACCGCAACAAGAAGCTGAACCCGAGTTAGACCCGAAAAAACACGTACGGTGCCACTTTCTGCCATCAAAAAGTGCTCTCAGCGGAAGCCTTTGGGTACACCTGAACTCCCTGGGGGAGCCTTTACGCAACCCCACACTCAACAGGACTCTGCGTCTTCACTCTTTCCTAACAACCCTAAACATAACCCTAACCGCAACAAGAAGCTCAACCCGAGTTAGACCCGAAAAAACACGTACGGTGCCACTTTCTGCCATCAAAAAGTGCTCTCAGCGGAAGCCTTTGGGTACACCTGAACTCCCTGGGGGAGCCTTTACGCAACCCCACACTCAACAGGACTCTGCGTCTTCACTCTTTCCTAACAACCCTAAACATAACCCTAACCGCAACAAGAAGCTGAACCCGAGTTAGACCCGAAAAAACACGTACGGTGCCACTTTCTGCCATCAAAAAGTGCTCTCAGCGGAAGCCTTTGGGTACACCTGAACTCCCTGGGGGAGCCTTTACGCAACCCCACACTCAACAGGACTCTGCGTCTTCACTCTTTCCTAACAACCCTAAACATAACCCTAACCGCAACAAGAAGCTCAACCCGAGTTAGACCCGAAAAAACACGTACGGTGCCACTTTCTGCCATCAAAAAGTGCTCTCAGCGGAAGCCTTTGGGTACACCTGAACTCCCTGGGGGAGCCTTTACGCAACCCCACACTCAACAGGACTCTGCGTCTTCACTCTTTCCTAACAACCCTAAACATAACCCTAACCGCAACAAGAAGCTGAACCCGAGTTAGACCCGAAAAAACACGTACGGTGCCACTTTCTGCCATCCAAAAGTGCTCTCAGCGGAAGCCTTTGGGTACACCTGAACTCCCTGGGGGAGCCTTTACGCAACCCCACACTCAACAGGACTCTGCGTCTTCACTCTTTCCTAACAACCCTAAACATAACCCTAACCGCAACAAGAAGCTCAACCCGAGTTAGACCCGAAAAAACACGTACGGTGCCACTTTCTGCCATCCAAAAGTGCTCTCAGCGGAAGCCTTTGGGTACACCTGAACTCCCTGGGGGAGCCTTTACGCAACCCCACACTCAACAGGACTCTGCGTCTTCACTCTTTCCTAACAACCCTAAACATAACCCTAACCGCAACAAGAAGCTGATCCCGAGTTAGACCCGAAAAAACACGTACGGTGCCACTTTCTGCCATCAAAAAGTGCTCTCAGCGGAAGCCTTTGGGTACACCTGAACTCCCTGGGGGAGCCTTTACGCAACCCCACACTCAACAGGACTCTGCGTCTTCACTCTTTCCTAACAACCCTAAACATAACCCTAACCGCAACAAGAAGCTGAACCCGAGTTAGACCCGAAAAAACACGTACGGTGCCACTTTCTGCCATCAAAAAGTGCTCTCAGCGGAAGCCTTTGGGTACACCTGAACTCCCTGGGGGAGCCTTTACGCAACCCCACACTCAACAGGACTCTGCGTCTTCACTCTTTCCTAACAACCCTAAACATAACCCTAACCGCAACAAGAAGCTGAACCCGAGTTAGACCCGAAAAAACACGTACGGTGCCACTTTCTGCCATCAAAAAGTGCTCTCAGCGGAAGCCTTTGGGTACACCTGAACTCCCTGGGGGAGCCTTTACGCAACCCCACACTCAACAGGACTCTGCGTCTTCACTCTTTCCTAACAACCCTAAACATAACCCTAACCGCAACAAGAAGCTCAACCCGAGTTAGACCCGAAAAAACACGTACGGTGCCACTTTCTGCCATCAAAAAGTGCTCTCAGCGGAAGCCTTTGGGTACACCTGAACTCCCTGGGGGAGCCTTTACGCAACCCCACACTCAACAGGACTCTGCGTCTTCACTCTTTCCTAACAACCCTAAACATAACCCTAACCGCAACAAGAAGCTCAACCCGAGTTAGACCCGAAAAAACACGTACGGTGCCACTTTCTGCCATCCAAAAGTGCTCTCAGCGGAAGCCTTTGGGTACACCTGAACTCCCTGGGGGAGCCTTTACGCAACCCCACACTCAACAGGACTCTGCGTCTTCACTCTTTCCTAACAACCCTAAACATAACCCTAACCGCAACAAGAAGCTCAACCCGAGTTAGACCCGAAAAAACACGTACGGTGCCACTTTCTGCCATCAAAAAGTGCTCTCAGCGGAAGCCTTTGGGTACACCTGAACTCCCTGGGGGAGCCTTTACGCAACCCCACACTCAACAGGACTCTGCGTCTTCACTCTTTCCTAACAACCTTAAACATAACCCTAACCGGAACAAGAAGCTGAACCCGAGTTAGACCCGAAAAAACACGTACGGTGCCACTTTCTGCCATCAAAAAGTGCTCTCAGCGGAAGCCTTTGGGTACACCTGAACTCCCTGGGGGAGCCTTTACGCAACCCCACACTCAACAGAACTCTGCGCCTTCAATATTTCCAAACAACTCTAACCCTGACACTAACACTAAACTAACACTGCCCCTACAACTAAACCCTAACCAGAACCCTACACCTAACCCTAACTCTAGCCCTAAACACTAAACACTAAACCCTAAACCCTGAACCCTAACCCTAACCCTAACCTTAAATCCTAACACTAAACCCTGACTCAAAACCCTAACCCTAACCCTAACCGTAACCCTAACCCTAAACCTAACCCTAACCCTAACCCTAACCCTAACGCTAACCTCTAAGCCCTAACCCCTAACCTCTTACCGTAACCATAACCGTAACCCTAACCCTAACCCTATCCCTACCCAAACCCTAAACCCTAAACCCTAACCCGAACCTAAACACTAACCCTAACCCTAGCCCTATCCCTAATCCTTAACCCTAAACCCGAATCCCTAAACCCTAAACGTAACACTAACCTTAACCCTAAACCCTAACCCTAGCCTGAACCCTAGCCCTAGACCTAACCATAACCCTAATCCAAACCCTAAACCTAGCCCTAACCCTAACTCTAACCCTAGCGCTCACCCTAAACCTAACCCTATCCCTAACCCTTAAACTAACCCTAACCCTAACCCTAACCCTAACCCTAACCCTAAGCCTAACCCTACGCCAAACTCTAAACCCTAACCCTAACCATACCCCTACCGCTAACCCTAACCCCTAACCCCTAACCCCTAATGCCTAACCACTAACCCTTAACCCCTAAACTCTAACCGTAACCATAACGCTAACCCTAACCCTAACCCTAACCCTAACCGAGCGGATCTAACCCTAACCCTAACCCTCACCCTCACCCTAACCCTAATGGCGGATCTAACCCTAACCCTAACCCTAACCCCTAAACCCTAAACCCTAAACCCTAACCCTAACCCCTAACCCTAACCCACTAACCCTACCCCTAACCCTCTAACCCTAACCCTAACACTAATCCTAACCCTACCCCTAACCCTAACCCTAACCCTAACCCTAGCCGTAACCCTAACCCTAACCCTTTCTGCCATCAAAAAGTGGTCTCAGCGGAAGCCTTTGGGTACACCTGAACTCCCTGGGGGAACCTTTACGCAACCCCACACTCAACAGGACTCTGCGTCTTCACTCTTTCCTAACAACCCTAAACATAACCCTAACCGCAACAAGAAGCTGAACCCGAGTTAGACCCGAAAAAACACGTACGGTGCCACTTTCTGCCATCAAAAAGTGCTCTCAGCGGAAGCCTTTGGGTACACCTGAACTCCCTGGGGGAGCCTTTACGCAACCCCACACTCAACAGGACTCTGCGTCTTCACTCTTTCCTAACAACCCTAAACATAAGCCTAACCGGAACAAGAAGCTGAACCCGAGTTAGACCCGAAAAAACACGTACGGTGCCACTTTCTGCCATCAAAAAGTGCTCTCAGCGGAAGCCTTTGGGTACACCTGAACTCCCTGGGGGAGCCTTTACGCAACCCCACACTCAACAGGACTCTGCGTCTTCACTCTTTCCTAACAACCCTAAACATAACCCTAACCGCAACAAGAAGCTGAACCCGAGTTAGACCCGAAAAAACACGTACGGTGCCACTTTCTGCCATCCAAAAGTGCTCTCAGCGGAAGCCTTTGGGTACACCTGAACTCCCTGGGGGAGCCTTTACGCAACCCCACACTCAACAGGACTCTGCGTCTTCACTCTTTCCTAACAACCCTAAACATAACCCTAACCGCAACAAGAAGCTGAACCCGAGTTAGACCCGAAAAAACACGTACGGTGCCACTTTCTGCCATCCAAAAGTGCTCTCAGCGGAAGCCTTTGGGTACACCTGAACTCCCTGGGGGAGCCTTTACGCAACCCCACACTCAACAGGACTCTGCGTCTTCACTCTTTCCTAACAACCCTAAACATAACCCTAACCGCAACAAGAAGCTCAACCCGAGTTAGACCCGAAAAAACACGTACGGTGCCACTTTCTGCCATCAAAAAGTGCTCTCAGCGGAAGCCTTTGGGTACACCTGAACTCCCTGGGGGAGCCTTTACGCAACCCCACACTCAACAGGACTCTGCGTCTTCACTCTTTCCTAACAAC
This sequence comes from Anser anser, assembly GCF_964211835.1. Lineage (NCBI taxonomy): Eukaryota > Metazoa > Chordata > Aves > Anseriformes > Anatidae > Anser > Anser anser. The sequence continues at coordinate 73,169 of NW_028153675.1, forward strand.
CCTAAACATAACCCTAACCGCAACAAGAAGCTGAACCCAAGTTAGACCCGAAAAAACACGTACGGTGCCACTTTCTGCCATCAAAAAGTGCTCTCAGCGGAAGCCTTTGGGTACACCTGAACTCCCTGGGGGAGCCTTTACGCAACCCCACACTCAACAGGACTCTGCGTCTTCACTCTTTCCTAACAACCCTAAACATAACCCTAACCGGAACAAGAAGCTCAACCCGAGTTAGACCCGAAAAAACACGTACGGTGCCACTTTCTGCCATCAAAAAGTGCTCTCAGCGGAAGCCTTTGGGTACACCTGAACTCCCTGGGGGAGCCTTTACGCAACCCCACACTCAACAGGACTCTGCGTCTTCACTCTTTCCTAACAACCCTAAACATAAGCCTAACCGGAACAAGAAGCTGAACCCGAGTTAGACCCGAAAAAACACGTACGGTGCCACTTTCTGCCATCAAAAAGTGCTCTCAGCGGAAGCCTTTGGGTACACCTGAACTCCCTGGGGGAGCCTTTACGCAACCCCACACTCAACAGGACTCTGCGTCTTCACTCTTTCCTAACAACCCTAAACATAACCCTAACCGCAACAAGAAGCTGAACCCGAGTTAGACCCGAAAAAACACGTACGGTGCCACTTTCTGCCATCAAAAAGTGCTCTCAGTGGAAGCCTTTGGGTACACCTGAACTCCCTGGGGGAGCCTTTACGCAACCCCACACTCAACAGGACTCTGCGTCTTCACTCTTTCCTAACAACCCTAAACATAACCCTAACCGCAACAAGAAGCTGAACCCGAGTTAGACCCGAAAAAACACGTACGGTGCCACTTTCTGCCATCAAAAAGTGCTCTCAGCGGAAGCCTTTGGGTACACCTGAATTCCCTGGGGGAGCCTTTACGCAACCCCACACTCAACAGGACTCTGCGTCTTCACTCTTTCCTAACAACCCTAAACATAACCCTAACCGCAACAAGAAGCTGAACCCGAGTTAGACCCGAAAAAACACGTACGGTGCCACTTTCTGCCATCCAAAAGTGCTCTCAGCGGAAGCCTTTGGGTACACCTGAACTCCCTGGGGGAGCCTTTACGCAACCCCACACTCAACAGGACTCTGCGTCTTCACTCTTTCCTAACAACCCTAAACATAACCCTAACCGCAACAAGAAGCTCAACCCGAGTTAGACCCGAAAAAACACGTACGGTGCCACTTTCTGCCATCCAAAAGTGCTCTCAGCGGAAGCCTTTGGGTACACCTGAACTCCCTGGGGGAGCCTTTACGCAACCCCACACTCAACAGGACTCTGCGTCTTCACTCTTTCCTAACAACCCTAAACATAACCCTAACCGCAACAAGAAGCTGAACCCGAGTTAGACCCGAAAAAACACGTACGGTGCCACTTTCTGCCATCAAAAAGTGCTCTCAGCGGAAGCCTTTGGGTACACCTGAACTCCCTGGGGGAGCCTTTACGCAACCCCACACTCAACAGGACTCTGCGTCTTCACTCTTTCCTAACAACCCTAAACATAACCCTAACCGCAACAAGAAGCTGAACCCGAGTTAGACCCGAAAAAACACGTACGGTGCCACTTTCTGCCATCAAAAAGTGCTCTCAGCGGAAGCCTTTGGGTACACCTGAACTCCCTGGGGGAGCCTTTACGCAACCCCACACTCAACAGGACTCTGCGTCTTCACTCTTTCCTAACAACCCTAAACATAACCCTAACCGCAACAAGAAGCTGAACCCGAGTTACACCCGAAAAAACACGTACGGTGCCACTTTCTGCCATCAAAAAGTGCTCTCAGCGGAAGCCTTTGGGTACACCTGAACTCCCTGGGGGAGCCTTTACGCAACCCCACACTCAACAGGACTCTGCGTCTTCACTCTTTCCTAACAACCCTAAACATAACCCTAACCGCAACAAGAAGCTGAACCCGAGTTAGACCCGAAAAAACACGTACGGTGCCACTTTCTGCCATCAAAAAGTGCTCTCAGTGGAAGCCTTTGGGTACACCTGAACTCCCTGGGGGAGCCTTTACGCAACCCCACACTCAACAGGACTCTGCGTCTTCACTCTTTCCTAACAACCCTAAACATAACCCTAACCGCAACAAGAAGCTGAACCCGAGTTAGACCCGAAAAAACACGTACGGTGCCACTTTATGCCATCAAAAAGTGCTCTCAGCGGAAGCCTTTGGGTACACCTGAACTCCCTGGGGGAGCCTTTACGCAACCCCACACTCAACAGGACTCTGCGTCTTCACTCTTTCCTAACAACCCTAAACATAACCCTAACCGCAACAAGAAGCTGAACCCGAGTTAGACCCGAAAAAACACGTACGGTGCCACTTTCTGCCATCAAAAAGTGCTCTCAGCGGAAGCCTTTGGGTACACCTGAACTCCCTGGGGGAGCCTTTACGCAACCCCACACTCAACAGGACTCTGCGTCTTCACTCTTTCCTAACAACCCTAAACATAACCCTAACCGCAACAAGAAGCTGAACCCGAGTTAGACCCGAAAAAACACGTACGGTGCCACTTTCTGCCATCAAAAAGTGCTCTCAGCGGAAGCCTTTGGGTACACCTGAACTCCCTGGGGGAGCCTTTACGCAACCCCACACTCAACAGGACTCTGCGTCTTCACTCTTTCCTAACAACCCTAAACATAACCCTAACCGCAACAAGAAGCTGAACCCGAGTTAGACCCGAAAAAACACGTACGGTGCCACTTTCTGCCATCAAAAAGTGCTCTCAGCGGAAGCCTTTGGGTACACCTGAACTCCCTGGGGGAGCCTTTACGCAACCCCACACTCAACAGGACTCTGCGTCTTCACTCTTTCCTAACAACCCTAAACATAACCCTAACCGCAACAAGAAGCTGAACCCGAGTTAGACCCGAAAAAACACGTACGGTGCCACTTTCTGCCATCAAAAAGTGCTCTCAGCGGAAGCCTTTGGGTACACCTGAACTCCCTGGGGGAGCCTTTACGCAACCCCACACTCAACAGGACTCTGCGTCTTCACTCTTTCCTAACAACCCTAAACATAACCCTAACCGCAACAAGAAACTGAACCCGAGTTAGACCCGAAAAAACACGTACGGTGCCACTTTCTGCCATCAAAAAGTGCTCTCAGCAGAAGCCTTTGGGTACACCTGAAATCCCTGGGGGAGCCTTTACGCAACCCCACACTCAGCAGGACTCTGCGTCTTCACTCTTTCCTAACAACCCTAAACATAACCCTAACCGCAACAAGAAGCTGAACCCAAGTTAGACCCGAAAAAACACGTACGGTGCCACTTTCTGCCATCCAAAAGTGCTCTCAGCGGAAGCCTTTGGGTACACCTGAACTCCCTGGGGGAGCCTTTACGCAACCCCACACTCAACAGGACTCTGCGTCTTCACTCTTTCCTAACAACCCTAAACATAACCCTAACCGCAACAAGAAGCTGAACCCGAGTTAGACCCGAAAAAACACGTACGGTGCCACTTTCTGCCATCAAAAAGTGCTCTCAGCGGAAGCCTTTGGGTACACCTGAACTCCCTGGGGGAGCCTTTACGCAACCCCACACTCAACAGGACTCTGCGTCTTCACTCTTTCCTAACAACCCTAAACATAACCCTAACCGCAACAAGAAGCTGAACCCGAGTTAGACCCGAAAAAACATGTACGGTGCCACTTTCTGCCATCCAAAAGTGCTCTCAGCGGAAGCCTTTGGGTACACCTGAACTCCCTGGGGGAGCCTTTACGCAACCCCACACTCAACAGGACTCTGCGTCTTCACTCTTTCCTAACAACCCTAAACATAACCCTAACCGCAACAAGAAGCTCAACCCGAGTTAGACCCGAAAAAACACGTACGGTGCCACTTTCTGCCATCAAAAAGTGCTCTCAGCGGAAGCCTTTGGGTACACCTGAACTCCCTGGGGGAGCCTTTACGCAACCCCACACTCAACAGGACTCTGCGTCTTCACTCTTTCCTAACAACCCTAAACATAACCCTAACCGCAACAAGAAGCTGAACCCGAGTTAGACCCGAAAAAACATGTACGGTGCCACTTTCTGCCATCCAAAAGTGCTCTCAGCGGAAGCCTTTGGGTACACCTGAACTCCCTGGGGGAGCCTTTACGCAACCCCACACTCAACAGGACTCTGCGTCTTCACTCTTTCCTAACAACCCTAAACATAACCCTAACCGCAACAAGAAGCTGAACCCGAGTTAGACCCGAAAAAACACGTACGGTGCCACTTTCTGCCATCAAAAAGTGCTCTCAGCGGAAGCCTTTGGGTACACCTGAACTCCCTGGGGGAGCCTTTACGCAACCCCACACTCAACAGGACTCTGCGTCTTCACTCTTTCCTAACAACCCTAAACATAAGCCTAACCGCAACAAGAAGCTGAACCCGAGTTAGACCCGAAAAAATACGTACGGTGCCACTTTCTGCCATCCAAAAGTGCTCTCAGCGGAAGCCTTTGGGTACACCTGAACTCCCTGGGGGAGCCTTTACGCAACCCCACACTCAACAGGACTCTGCGTCTTCACTCTTTCCTAACAACCCTAAACATAACCCTAACCACAACAAGAAACTGAACCCGAGTTAGACCCGAAAAAACACGTACGGTGCCACTTTCTGCCATCAAAAAGTGCTCTCAGCGGAAGCCTTTGGGTACACCTGACCTCCCTGGGGGAGCCTTTACGCAATCCCACACTCAGCAGGACTCTGCGTCTTCACTCTTTCCTAACAACCCTAAACATAACCCTAACCGCAACAAGAAGCTGAACCCAAGTTAGACCCGAAAAAACACGTACGGTGCCACTTTCTGCCATCCAAAAGTGCTCTCAGCGGAAGCCTTTGGGTACACCTGAACTCCCTGGGCGAGCCTTTACGCAACCCCACACTCAACAGGACTCTGCGTCTTCACTCTTTCCTAACAACCCTAAACATAACCCTAACCGCAACAAGAAGCTGAACCCGAGTTAGACCCGAAAAAACACGTACGGTGCCACTTTCTGCCGTCAAAAAGTGCTCTCATCGGAAGCCTTTGGGTACACCTGAACTCCCTGGGGGAGCCTTTACGCAACCCCACACTCAACAGGACTCTGCGTCTTCACTCTTTCCTAACAACCCTAAACATAACCCTAACCGCAACAAGAAGCTGAACCCGAGTTAGACCCGAAAAAACACGTACGGTGCCACTTTCTGCCATCAAAAAGTGCTCTCAGCGGAAGCCTTTGGGTACACCTGAACTCCCTGGGGGAGCCTTTACGCAACCCCACACTCAACAGGACTCTGCGTCTTCACTCTTTCCTAACAACCCTAAACATAACCCTAACCGCAACAAGAAGCTGAACCCGAGTTAGACCCGAAAAAACACGTACGGTGCCACTTTCTGCCATCAAAAAGTGCTCTCAGCGGAAGCCTTTGGGTACACCTGAACTCCCTGGGGGAGCCTTTACGCAACCCCACACTCAACAGGACTCTGCGTCTTCACTCTTTCCTAACAACCCTAAACATAACCCTAACCGCAACAAGAAGCTGAACCCGAGTTAGACCCGAAAAAACACGTACGGTGCCACTTTCTGCCATCAAAAAGTGCTCTCAGCGGAAGCCTTTGGGTACACCTGAACTCCCTGGGGGAGCCTTTACGCAACCCCACACTCAACAGGACTCTGCGTCTTCACTCTTTCCTAACAACCCTAAACATAACCCTAACCGCAACAAGAAGCTCAACCCGAGTTAGACCCGAAAAAACACGTACGGTGCCACTTTCTGCCATCAAAAAGTGCTCTCAGCGGAAGCCTTTGGGTACACCTGAACTCCCTGGGGGAGCCTTTACGCAACCCCACACTCAACAGGACTCTGCGTCTTCACTCTTTCCTAACAACCCTAAACATAACCCTAACCGCAACAAGAAGCTGAACCCGAGTTAGACCCGAAAAAACACGTACGGTGCCACTTTCTGCCATCAAAAAGTGCTCTCAGCGGAAGCCTTTGGGTACACCTGAACTCCCTGGGGGAGCCTTTACGCAACCCCACACTCAACAGGACTCTGCGTCTTCACTCTTTCCTAACAACCCTAAACATAACCCTAACCGCAACAAGAAGCTGAACCCGACTTAGACCCGAAAAAACACGTACGGTGCCACTTTCTGCCATCAAAAAGTGCTCTCAGCGGAAGCCTTTGGGTACACCTGAACTCCCTGGGGGAGCCTTTACGCAACCCCACACTCAACAGGACTCTGCTTCTTCACTCTTTCCTAACAACCCTAAACATAACCCTAACCGGAACAAGAAGCTGAACCCGAGTTAGACCCGAAAAAACACGTACGGTGCCACTTTCTGCCATCAAAAAGTGCTCTCAGCGGACGCCTTTGGGTACATCTGAACTCCCTGGGGGAGCCTTTACGCAACCCCGCACTCAACAGGACTCTGCGTCTTCACTCTTTCCTAACAACCCTAAACATAACCCTAACCGCAACAAGAAGCTGAACCCGAGTTAGACCCGAAAAAACACGTACGGTGCCACTTTCTGCCATCAAAAAGTGCTCTCAGCGGAAGCCTTTGGGTACACCTGAACTCCCTGGGGGAGCCTTTACGCAACCCCACACTCAACAGGACTCTGCGTCTTCACTCTTTCCTAACAACCCTAAACATAACCCTAACCGCAACAAGAAGCTGAACCCGAGTCAGACCCGAAAAAACACGTACGGTGCCACTTTCTGCCATCCAAAAGTGCTCTCAGCGGAAGCCTTTGGGTACACCTGAACTCCCTGGGGGAGCCTTTACGCAACCCCACACTCAACAGGACTCTGCTTCTTCACTCTTTCCTAACAACCCTAAACATAACCCTAACCGCAACAAGAAGCTGAACCCGAGTCAGACCCGAAAAAACACGTACGGTGCCACTTTCTGCCATCAAAAAGTGCTCTCAGCGGAAGCCTTTGGGTACACCTGAACTCCCTGGGGGAGCCTTTACGCAACCCCGCACTCAACAGGACTCTGCGTCTTCACTCTTTCCTAACAACCCTAAACATAACCCTAACCGCAACAAGAAGCTGAACCCAAGTTAGACCCGAAAAAACACGTACGGTGCCACTTTCTGCCATCCAAAAGTGCTCTCAGCGGAAGCCTTTGGGTACACCTGAACTCCCTGGGGGAGCCTTTACGCAACCCCACACTCAACAGGACTCTGCGTCTTCACTCTTTCCTAACAACCCTAAACATAACCCTAACCGCAACAAGAAACTGAACCCGAGTTAGACCCGAAAAAACACGTACGGTGCCACTTTCTGCCATCAAAAAGTGCTCTCAGCAGAAGCCTTTGGGTACACCTGAACTCCCTGGGGGAGCCTTTACGCAACCCCACACTCAACAGGACTCTGCGTCTTCACTCTTTCCTAACAACCTTAAACATAACCCTAACCGCAACAAGTAGCTGAACCCGAGTTAGACCCGAAAAACCACGTACGGTGCCACTTTCTGCCATCCAAAAGTGCTCTCAGCGGAAGCCTTTGGGTACACCTGAACTCCCTGGGGGAGCCTTTACGCAACCCCACACTCAACAGGACTCTGCGTCTTCACTCTTTCCTAACAACCCTAAACATAACCCTAACCGCAACAAGAAGCTCAACCCGAGTTAGACCCGAAAAAACACGTACGGTGCCACTTTCTGCCATCAAAAAGTGCTCTCAGCAGAAGCCTTTGGGTACACCTGAACTCCCTGGGGGAGCCTTTACGCAACCCCACACTCAACAGGACTCTGCGTCTTCACTCTTTCCTAACAACCCTAAACATAACCCTAACCGGAACAAGTAGCTGAACCCGAGTTAGACCCGAAAAAACACGTACGGTGCCACTTTCTGCCATCAAAAAGTGCTCTCAGCGGAAGCCTTTGGGTACACCTGAACTCCCTGGGGGAGCCTTTACGCAACCCCACACTCAACAGGACTCTGCGTCTTCACTCTTTCCTAACAACCCTAAACATAAGCCTAACCGCAACAAGAAGCTGAACCCGAGTTAGACCCGAAAAAACACGTACGGTGCCACTTTCTGCCATCAAAAAGTGCTCTCAGCGGAAGCCTTTGGGTACACCTGAACTCCCTGGGGGAGCCTTTACGCAACCCCACACTCAACAGGACTCTGCTTCTTCACTCTTTCCTAACAACCCTAAACATAATCCTAACCGGAACAAGAAGCTGAACCCGAGTCAGACCCGAAAAAACACGTACGGTGCCACTTTCTGCCATCAAAAAGTGCTCTCAGCGGAAGCCTTTGGGTACACCTGAACTCCCTGGGGGAGCCTTTACGCAACCCCACACTCAACAGGACTCTGCTTCTTCACTCTTTCTTAACAACCCTAAACATAACCCTAACCGCAACAAGAAGCTGAACCCGAGTTAGACCCGAAAAAACACGTACGGTGCCACTTTCTGCCATCAAAAAGTGCTCTCAGCGGAAGCCTTTGGGTACACCTGAACTCCCTGGGGGAGCCTTTACGCAACCCCACACTCAACAGGACTCTGCGTCTTCACTCTTTCCTAACAATCCTAAACATAAGCCTAACCGGAACAAGAAGCTGATCCCGAGTTAGACCCGAAAAAACACGTACGGTGCCACTTTCTGCCATCAAAAAGTGCTCTCAGCGGAAGCCTTTGGGTACACCTGAACTCCCTGGGGGAGCCTTTACGCAACCCCACACTCAACAGGACTCTGCGTCTTCACTCTTTCCTAACAACCCTAAACATAACCCTAACCGCAACAAGAAGCTGAACCCGAGTTAGACCCGAAAAAACACGTACGGTGCCACTTTCTGCCATCAAAAAGTGCTCTCAGCGGAAGCCTTTGGGTACACCTGAACTCCCTGGGGGAGCCTTTACGCAACCCCACACTCAACAGGACTCTGCGTCTTCACTCTTTCCTAACAACCCTAAACATAACCCTAACCGCAACAAGAAGCTGAACCCGAGTTAGACCCGAAAAAACACGTACGGTGCCACTTTCTGCCATCAAAAAGTGCTCTCAGCGGAAGCCTTTGGGTACATCTGAACTCCCTGGGGGAGCCTTTACGCAACCCCACACTCAACAGGACTCTGCGTCTTCACTCTTTCCTAACAACCCTAAACATAACCCTAACCGCAACAAGAAGCTGAACCCGAGTTAGACCCGAAAAAACACGTACGGTGCCACTTTCTGCCATCAAAAAGTGCTCTCAGCGGAAGCCTTTGGGTACACCTGACCTCCCTGGGGGAGCCTTTACGCAACCCCACACTCAACAGGACTCTGCGTCTTCACTCTTTCCTAACAACCCTAAACATAACCCTAACCGCAACAAGAAGCTGAACCCGAGTTAGACCCGAAAAAACACGTACGGTGCCACTTTCTGCCATCAAAAAGTGCTCTCAGCAGAAGCCTTTGGGTACACCTGAACTCCCTGGGGGAGCCTTTACGCAACCCCACACTCAACAGGACTCTGCGTCTTCACTCTTTCCTAACAACCCTAAACATAACCCTAACCGCAACAAGAAGCTGAACCCGAGTTAGACCCGAAAAAACACGTACGGTGCCACTTTCTGCCATCAAAAAGTGCTCTCAGCGGAAGCCTTTGGGTACACCTGAACTCCCTGGGGGAGCCTTTACGCAACCCCACACTCAACAGGACTCTGCTTCTTCACTCTTTCCTAACAACCCTAAACATAACCCTAACCGGAACAAGAAGCTGAACCCGAGTCAGACCCGAAAAAACACGTACGGTGCCACTTTCTGCCATCAAAAAGTGCTCTCAGCGGAAGCCTTTGGGTACACCTGAACTCCCTGGGGGAGCCTTTACGCAACCCCGCACTCAACAGGACTCTGCGTCTTCACTCTTTCCTAACAACCCTAAACATAACCCTAACCGCAACAAGAAGCTGAACCCAAGTTAGACCCGAAAAAACACGTACGGTGCCACTTTCTGCCATCCAAAAGTGCTCTCAGCGGAAGCCTTTGGGTACACCTGAACTCCCTGGGGGAGCCTTTACGCAACCCCACACTCAACAGGACTCTGCGTCTTCACTCTTTCCTAACAATCCTAAACATAAGCCTAACCGGAACAAGAAGCTGATCCCGAGTTAGACCCGAAAAAACACGTACGGTGCCACTTTCTGCCATCAAAAAGTGCTCTCAGCGGAAGCCTTTGGGTACACCTGAACTCCCTGGGGGAGCCTTTACGCAACCCCACACTCAACAGGACTCTGCGTCTTCACTCTTTCCTAACAACCCTAAACATAACCCTAACCGCAACAAGAAGCTGAACCCGAGTTAGACCCGAAAAAACACGTACGGTGCCACTTTCTGCCATCAAAAAGTGCTCTCAGCGGAAGCCTTTGGGTACACCTGAACTCCCTGGGGGAGCCTTTACGCAACCCCACACTCAACAGGACTCTGCGTCTTCACTCTTTCCTAACAACCCTAAACATAACCCTAACCGCAACAAGAAGCTGAACCCGAGTTAGACCTGAAAAAACACGTACGGTGCCACTTTCTGCCATCAAAAAGTGCTCTCACCAGAAGCCTTTGGGTACATCTGAACTCCCTGGGGGAGCCTTTACGCAACCCCACACTCAACAGGACTCTGCGTCTTCACTCTTTCCTAACAACCCTAAACATAACCCTAACCGCAACAAGAAGCTGAACCCGAGTTAGACCCGAAAAAACACGTACGGTGCCACTTTCTGCCATCAAAAAGTGCTCTCAGCGGAAGCCTTTGGGTACACCTGAACTCCCTGGGGGAGCCTTTACGCAACCCCACACTCAACAGGACTCTGCTTCTTCACTCTTTCCTAACAACCCTAAACATAACCCTAACCGGAACAAGAAGCTGAACCCGAGTCAGACCCGAAAAAACACGTACGGTGCAACTTTCTGCCATCAAAAAGTGCTCTCAGCGGAAGCCTTTGGGTACACCTGAACTCCCTGGGGGAGCCTTTACGCAACCCCACACTCAACAGGACTCTGCGTCTTCACTCTTTCCTAACAACCCTAAACATAACCCTAACCGCAACAAGAAGCTGAACCCGAGTTAGACCCGAAAAAACACGTACGGTGCCACTTTCTGCCATCCAAAAGTGCTCTCAGCGGAAGCCTTTGGGTACACCTGAACTCCCTGGGGGAGCCTTTACGCAACCCCACACTCAACAGGACTCTGCGTCTTCACTCTTTCCTAACAACCCTAAACATAACCCTAACCGCAACAAGAAGCTGAACCCGAGTTAGACCCGAAAAAACACGTACGGTGCCACTTTCTGCCATCAAAAAGTGCTCTCAGCAGAAGCCTTTGGGTACACCTGAACTCCCTGGGGGAGCCTTTACGCAACCCCACACTCAACAGGACTCTGCGTCTTCACTCTTTCCTAACAACCCTAAACATAACCCTAACCGGAACAAGTAGCTGAACCCGAGTTAGACCCGAAAAAACACGTACGGTGCCACTTTCTGCCATCAAAAAGTGCTCTCAGCGGAAGCCTTTGGGTACACCTGAACTCCCTGGGGGAGCCTTTACGCAACCCCACACTCAACAGGACTCTGCGTCTTCACTCTTTCCTAACAACCCTAAACATAAGCCTAACCGCAACAAGAAGCTGAACCCGAGTTAGACCCGAAAAAACACGTACGGTGCCACTTTCTGCCATCAAAAAGTGCTCTCAGCGGAAGCCTTTGGGTACACCTGAACTCCCTGGGGGAGCCTTTACGCAACCCCACACTCAACAGGACTCTGCGTCTTCACTCTTTCCTAACAACCCTAAACATAAGCCTAACCGCAACAAGAAGCTGAACCCGAGTTAGACCCGAAAAAACACGTACGGTGCCACTTTCTGCCATCAAAAAGTGCTCTCAGCGGAAGCCTTTGGGTACACCTGAACTCCCTGGGGGAGCCTTTACGCAACCCCACACTCAACAGGACTCTGCTTCTTCACTCTTTCCTAACAACCCTAAACATAACCCTAACCGGAACAAGAAGCTGAACCCGAGTCAGACCCGAAAAAACACGTACGGTGCCACTTTCTGCCATCAAAAAGTGCTCTCAGCGGAAGCCTTTGGGTACACCTGAACTCCCTGGGGGAGCCTTTACGCAACCCCGCACTCAACAGGACTCTGCGTCTTCACTCTTTCCTAACAACCCTAAACATAACCCTAACCGCAACAAGAAGCTCAACCCGAGTTAGACCCGAAAAAACACGTACGGTGCCACTTTCTGCCATCCAAAAGTGCTCTCAGCGGAAGCCTTTGGGTACACCTGAACTCCCTGGGGGAGCCTTTACGCAACCCCACACTCAACAGGACTCTGCGTCTTCACTCTTTCCTAACAACCCTAAACATAACCCTAACCGGAACAAGTAGCTGAACCCGAGTTAGACCCGAAAAACCACGTACGGTGCCACTTTCTGCCATCAAAAAGTGCTCTCAGCGGAAGCCTTTGGGTACACCTGAACTCCCTGGGGGAGCCTTTACGCAACCCCACACTCAACAGGACTCTGCGTCTTCACTCTTTCCTAACAACCCTAAACATAAGCCTAACCGGAACAAGAAGCTGAACCCGAGTTAGACCCGAAAAAACACGTACGGTGCCACTTTCTGCCATCAAAAAGTGCTCTCAGCGGAAGCCTTTGGGTACACCTGAACTCCCTGGGGGAGCCTTTACGCAACCCCACACTCAACAGGACTCTGCGTCTTCACTCTTTCCTAACAACCCTAAACATAACCCTAACCGCAACAAGAAGCTGAACCCGAGTTAGACCCGAAAAAACACGTACGGTGCCACTTTCTGCCATCAAAAAGTGCTCTCAGCGGAAGCCTTTGGGTACACCTGACCTCCCTGGGGGAGCCTTTACGCAACCCCACACTCAACAGGACTCTGCGTCTTCACTCTTTCCTAACAACCCTAAACATAAGCCTAACCGGAACAAGAAACTGAACCCGAGTTAGACCCGAAAAAACACGTACGGTGCCACTTTCTGCCATCAAAAAGTGCTCTCAGCGGAAGCCTTTGGGTACACCTGAACTCCCTGGGGGAGCCTTTACGCAACCCCACACTCAACAGGACTCTGCGTCTTCACTCTTTCCTAACAATCCTAAACATAAGCCTAACCGGAACAAGAAGCTGATCCCGAGTTAGACCCGAAAAAACACGTACGGTTCCACTTTCTGCCATCAAAAAGTGCTCTCAGCGGAAGCCTTTGGGTACACCTGAACTCCCTGGGGGAGCCTTTACGCAACCCCACACTCAACAGGACTCTGCGTCTTCACTCTTTCCTAACAACCCTAAACATAACCCTAACCGGAACAAGAAGCTGAACCCGAGTTAGACCCGAAAAAACACGTACGGTGCCACTTTCTGCCATCAAAAAGTGCTCTCAGCGGAAGCCTTTGGGTACACCTGAACTCCCTGGGGGAGCCTTTACGCAACCCCACACTCAACAGGACTCTGCGTCTTCACTCTTTCCTAACAACCCTAAACATAACCCTAACCGCAACAAGTAGCTGAACCCGAGTTAGACCCGAAAAAACACGTACGGTGCCACTTTCTGCCATCAAAAAGTGCTCTCAGCGGAAGCCTTTGGGTACACCTGAACTCCCTGGGGGAGCCTTTACGCAACCCCACACTCAACAGGACTCTGCGTCTTCACTCTTTCCTAACAACCCTAAACATAACCCTAACCGCAACAAGAAGCTGAACCCGAGTTAGACCCGAAAAAACACGTACGGTGCCACTTTCTGCCATCAAAAAGTGCTCTCAGCGGAAGCCTTTGGGTACACCTGAACTCCCTGGGGGAGCCTTTACGCAACCCCACACTCAACAGGACTCTGCGTCTTCACTCTTTCCTAACAACCCTAAACATAACCCTAACCGCAACAAGAAGCTCAACCCGAGTTAGACCCGAAAAAACACGTACGGTGCCACTTTCTGCCATCAAAAAGTGCTCTCAGCGGAAGCCTTTGGGTACACCTGAACTCCCTGGGGGAGCCTTTACGCAACCCCACACTCAACAGGACTCTGCGTCTTCACTCTTTCCTAACAACCCTAAACATAACCCTAACCGCAACAAGAAGCTGAACCCGAGTTAGACCCGAAAAAACACGTACGGTGCCACTTTCTGCCATCAAAAAGTGCTCTCAGCGGAAGCCTTTGGGTACACCTGAACTCCCTGGGGGAGCCTTTACGCAACCCCGCACTCAACAGGACTCTGCGTCTTCACTCTTTCCTAACAACCCTAAACATAACCCTAACCGCAACAAGAAGCTGAACCCAAGTTAGACCCGAAAAAACACGTACGGTGCCACTTTCTGCCATCCAAAAGTGCTCTCAGCGGAAGCCTTTGGGTACACCTGAACTCCCTGGGGGAGCCTTTACGCAACCCCGCACTCAACAGGACTCTGCGTCTTCACTCTTTCCTAACAACCCTAAACATAACCCTAACCGCAACAAGAAGCTGAACCCAAGTTAGACCCGAAAAAACACGTACGGTGCCACTTTCTGCCATCCAAAAGTGCTCTCAGCGGAAGCCTTTGGGTACACCTGAACTCCCTGGGGGAGCCTTTACGCAACCCCACACTCAACAGGACTCTGCGTCTTCACTCTTTCCTAACAATCCTAAACATAAGCCTAACCGGAACAAGAAGCTGATCCCGAGTTAGACCCGAAAAAACACGTACGGTGCCACTTTCTGCCATCAAAAAGTGCTCTCAGCGGAAGCCTTTGGGTACACCTGAACTCCCTGGGGGAGCCTTTACGCAACCCCACACTCAACAGGACTCTGCGTCTTCACTCTTTCCTAACAACCCTAAACATAACCCTAACCGCAACAAGAAGCTGAACCCGAGTTAGACCCGAAAAAACACGTACGGTGCCACTTTCTGCCATCAAAAAGTGCTCTCAGCGGAAGCCTTTGGGTACACCTGAACTCCCTGGGGGAGCCTTTACGCAACCCCACACTCAACAGGACTCTGCGTCTTCACTCTTTCCTAACAACCCTAAACATAACCCTAACCGCAACAAGAAGCTGAACCCGAGTTAGACCTGAAAAAACACGTACGGTGCCACTTTCTGCCATCAAAAAGTGCTCTCACCAGAAGCCTTTGGGTACATCTGAACTCCCTGGGGGAGCCTTTACGCAACCCCACACTCAACAGGACTCTGCGTCTTCACTCTTTCCTAACAACCCTAAACATAACCCTAACCGCAACAAGAAGCTGAACCCGAGTTAGACCCGAAAAAACACGTACGGTGCCACTTTCTGCCATCAAAAAGTGCTCTCAGCGGAAGCCTTTGGGTACACCTGAACTCCCTGGGGGAGCCTTTACGCAACCCCACACTCAACAGGACTCTGCTTCTTCACTCTTTCCTAACAACCCTAAACATAACCCTAACCGGAACAAGAAGCTGAACCCGAGTCAGACCCGAAAAAACACGTACGGTGCAACTTTCTGCCATCAAAAAGTGCTCTCAGCGGAAGCCTTTGGGTACACCTGAACTCCCTGGGGGAGCCTTTACGCAACCCCACACTCAACAGGACTCTGCGTCTTCACTCTTTCCTAACAACCCTAAACATAACCCTAACCGCAACAAGAAGCTGAACCCGAGTTAGACCCGAAAAAACACGTACGGTGCCACTTTCTGCCATCAAAAAGTGCTCTCAGCGGAAGCCTTTGGGTACACCTGAACTCCCTGGGGGAGCCTTTACGCAACCCCACACTCAACAGGACTCTGCGTCTTCACTCTTTCCTAACAACCCTAAACATAACCCTAACCGCAACAAGAAGCTGAACCCGAGTTAGACCCGAAAAAACACGTACGGTGCCACTTTCTGCCATCAAAAAGTGCTCTCAGCAGAAGCCTTTGGGTACACCTGAACTCCCTGGGGGAGCCTTTACGCAACCCCACACTCAACAGGACTCTGCGTCTTCACTCTTTCCTAACAACCCTAAACATAACCCTAACCGGAACAAGTAGCTGAACCCGAGTTAGACCCGAAAAAACACGTACGGTGCCACTTTCTGCCATCAAAAAGTGCTCTCAGCGGAAGCCTTTGGGTACACCTGAACTCCCTGGGGGAGCCTTTACGCAACCCCACACTCAACAGGACTCTGCGTCTTCACTCTTTCCTAACAACCCTAAACATAAGCCTAACCGCAACAAGAAGCTGAACCCGAGTTAGACCCGAAAAAACACGTACGGTGCCACTTTCTGCCATCAAAAAGTGCTCTCAGCGGAAGCCTTTGGGTACACCTGAACTCCCTGGGGGAGCCTTTACGCAACCCCACACTCAACAGGACTCTGCGTCTTCACTCTTTCCTAACAACCCTAAACATAAGCCTAACCGCAACAAGAAGCTGAACCCGAGTTAGACCCGAAAAAACACGTACGGTGCCACTTTCTGCCATCAAAAAGTGCTCTCAGCGGAAGCCTTTGGGTACACCTGAACTCCCTGGGGGAGCCTTTACGCAACCCCACACTCAACAGGACTCTGCTTCTTCACTCTTTCCTAACAACCCTAAACATAACCCTAACCGGAACAAGAAGCTGAACCCGAGTCAGACCCGAAAAAACACGTACGGTGCCACTTTCTGCCATCAAAAAGTGCTCTCAGCGGAAGCCTTTGGGTACACCTGAACTCCCTGGGGGAGCCTTTACGCAACCCCGCACTCAACAGGACTCTGCGTCTTCACTCTTTCCTAACAACCCTAAACATAACCCTAACCGCAACAAGAAGCTCAACCCGAGTTAGACCCGAAAAAACACGTACGGTGCCACTTTCTGCCATCCAAAAGTGCTCTCAGCGGAAGCCTTTGGGTACACCTGAACTCCCTGGGGGAGCCTTTACGCAACCCCACACTCAACAGGACTCTGCGTCTTCACTCTTTCCTAACAACCCTAAACATAACCCTAACCGGAACAAGTAGCTGAACCCGAGTTAGACCCGAAAAAACCACGTACGGTGCCACTTTCTGCCATCAAAAAGTGCTCTCAGCGGAAGCCTTTGGGTACACCTGAACTCCCTGGGGGAGCCTTTACGCAACCCCACACTCAACAGGACTCTGCGTCTTCACTCTTTCCTAACAACCCTAAACATAAGCCTAACCGGAACAAGAAGCTGAACCCGAGTTAGACCCGAAAAAACACGTACGGTGCCACTTTCTGCCATCAAAAAGTGCTCTCAGCGGAAGCCTTTGGGTACACCTGAACTCCCTGGGGGAGCCTTTACGCAACCCCACACTCAACAGGACTCTGCGTCTTCACTCTTTCCTAACAACCCTAAACATAACCCTAACCGCAACAAGAAGCTGAACCCGAGTTAGACCCGAAAAAACACGTACGGTGCCACTTTCTGCCATCAAAAAGTGCTCTCAGCGGAAGCCTTTGGGTACACCTGACCTCCCTGGGGGAGCCTTTACGCAACCCCACACTCAACAGGACTCTGCGTCTTCACTCTTTCCTAACAACCCTAAACATAAGCCTAACCGGAACAAGAAACTGAACCCGAGTTAGACCCGAAAAAACACGTACGGTGCCACTTTCTGCCATCAAAAAGTGCTCTCA